>NC_056523.1:225214821-225250789 GCF_019175285.1 Sceloporus undulatus
GGGTGTGTGTGTGCATTGCCTGCCCAGGGTCTCTGTACTGTTGGTCTAATTAAAATGGTTAATAAACCAGGGTAGGATTCATAACAACACATCTGGCTGCAAACGAAGTCTCCTGCCTCAGACTCTAATGTATTGACTCATAAAATTCTTACAAAACAATTTCAGAC
Source organism: Sceloporus undulatus (assembly GCF_019175285.1). NCBI lineage: Eukaryota > Metazoa > Chordata > Lepidosauria > Squamata > Phrynosomatidae > Sceloporus > Sceloporus undulatus. Next base: position 225,214,989 of record NC_056523.1, read on the forward strand.
CCATGAAGGAAAAAGATAATCCCAAAATACAGAAGGTTCCTCCACATTTGCGGGGGTTAAGGGAACAAGACCCCAAAGAATGTGAAAAAAAACGCATACCCCACCCCAACACCACCATCCGAAGCCATTTCCAGAGTGGCAGAGGCTCGGGAAAAGGGAGCACTCCCTTCCCCTGGTCCATGCCACCTTGGAAAGGCTTGGGAGAAACTCTCTCAAGTCCTTCCAGGGTGGCACAGGTTTGACGGAAGCACACCTGTGAGTCCCCTGCCTTCCTTCTGATGCTGCAGAGAGCCTGCTTCCATCTGCAACAGAGCCATCTGCCTGGGGAAGGGGTTTGGGAGGCATGGGTCCACATCTCCGTTGCCTCTTTCCCAAGTGGATGGATGCCAGGGAAGACAGACATTCATCCGCTTGGGAAAGGGGTTTGGTCGGGGCATGGATCCACCTCTCCCAAGCCCTTTTCCTGGGTGGATGGATACCAGGAAGGACAGGCGCCCATCCACCCAGGAAAGGGGTTCAGGGGGCATGGACTGGGATATAGCCAGAATTTTAGGAAGGGGGGTCCCGACTAAGTGCCACCATTATAATGGGGCTTGGGTGCGGCAGCGCAGCAGCACACACCATTCATTTTTCTAATGGAAGGGGGGTCCGGACCCCAAGAACCCCCTCCCCCTTGGCTACGTCCCTGGCATGGATCTACCCTTCCCAAACCTCTTTCCCAGGTGAATGGATACCAAGGAAGATAGGCACCCATCTGCCCAGAAAAGAGTCTTGGGAGGTGGATCTATTCCCTCCGCTTTCCAGGCCAGATTGGTGCCTGGGAAAGGCACTGATCTGTCTGGGGAAAGGGCGGGATTGGTGTGTGCCCACCTCATGGCTGCTCCCTCCTATGTTTTTCCTCCCAGGGGAAAAGCTCAGGAGGGGGGAGGAGGAGTGCATGCACACATGGCGGCTTGACCTCACGAATAATCAAAATTGTGAATGTCAAAGCTGCAAATGCAGAGGGACTACTGTAATATATATTTTAGCATACAATTTAATAATAACAATACAGCGGGCCCTCCCCTTATGTGAGGAATCCATTCTGCAACCGCTCAAGTAAGGGGGAATCCGCATATGCTTGTGGCCCATTGGAAACCATGGGGCACATGTTTGTGGGATTGCTTTAATTGCAGTGCGGCTTCCGCATAAGCCACAGGTACTACACCGGTGTATGGGATGGGTGCACAATATAATAATAATAATAATAATAATAATAATAATATCACAAGTACCAAACATATTCAGTAAAACCATGAAAAGCATATGGGGCAATTCTCAATTTGGAGGAGGGATGGAATTACAATGCTGCCACACCTAGTTGTACTAAAAGTAGACTATATGCACTGAAATTAATGGGATTTAAGTTAGTCATTACTTGTAATAAACCAAAGTGCTCTTGGTTTTAATGGGTTTACTCTGACTGAGGACTTCATCACATAAGGCAATAAACCACAATAATATCTGGTTAATAGTGTCTTTTGCTGAGACTTATAGCACGACCTCTCTTCTTTTTTGTTGTTATCTCATGGGAGATCATTTGGCAGGCATTTCTTTTCATTTGCACAAAACCTCAGTGAATGACCTCCTTTGATAAATCACTTCTTCTTTAATTCTGATTTTGGGTGGTCAGTGGGTGGGCTTTAGGTGCTGCTTAGGTGCCCTTTGCTTGCCAGTGATCAAGGAGTTCCTGACTTGAGCAGACGAGATTTATTGCTGACAGATCAGTCGCTTTCATTTGCCAGTGATTAGTCTATCCTAAATGAAGAAGTCTTCTCACCTCCAGGGAAAAAAGGCCCTTTTAAAGATAAGAGCTCCTTTTAATTTATATTTCTTGGCGAGGGGTGTCTCTATGTATATGCCAAACTAGGTACACTCTGGGTGCTACTGGGTGGTGCTGATTGGGCAGTGCCAAATGTTGCAAGTGAATAAAGTATTTAGCAGGAATGAAGGCTGTAATGCTGGAAAGACTGTGAAGGTGTGATAAAGAAGAGAGTAGTCCCAATTGCATAACACTTTCGAAAAGAACACGATTTTAGTGGGAGAAGAGCATAGTGTGATAAAGTTCTAAGTCTAGATTAAACATACTGAAATTAAAAGTTCAGGTTTCACCAAATGAATAGTTTGGTGGGAAAGTTACCTGGTCCGGTCCCATAACCAAAAGTCTATAGTTAAATGTCATTTAGTTTTCTAGTGTTGTTAAATTTTTAAATGATGTTAAATATATTGGGCATGGTATCCAACAATGCTATCTTTAGAGCAATTGGGGATTTTTCTTTTTCCAGAACAAAGATGATTTCTTAAAAAATATAACAGAAGTCATAGTTTGTTTGGGAAGCCCATCTTTGCCCTTAGATATTATGGCATCCTTACTCTGTATTTTTGGGAGGAGAGTAGTGAAGTGAACAGTTACTCAGGAGTAAGGAAAAGGCACCTTGTACATGCTAGAAGGCACTCACAATTGTTATATAAGATCTGAATCCTGACATTCAAACTATGTCCTAGGGCTAAGCTCCAAATTCACATAAGCCCTGTTTGTTTGTTACACTCTACTTTCGTTTCCCCCTTTTCCTCATTTGACTTTTAGCGACTGGCCAAAAATTGTGCAATCAGGGGAATTTTTTGGTTTTAGTAAAAATGTTTTGAATAGCCTAACAAATATTTCAGTCTGTTCCTATAAGAAAGACTGTGAGATGTAAAAAGGGGGAATATTTATGATGGACAACAAGTTACTATAAGCAAGGAGCTTAGACATCAGAAAGATACAAAGTAAAGCAGATGGCAAATACGTGTGTCTCACCTCCATCAGGTTATAGCCAGTCTTACAAGTCACAATGAAGTAGTCTTGGTATCGATATATAGGCTGTGGGGCTTTGATGATGGTGGAATCGTCATTTGGCACAGGTTGTGGGCACCGAATCCCTATTGAAAACAAGCAAGAGATGAAGGAAGCCTTGGCAGATGGCTGGATATGATTTATCTTAGTCCTTTGGATGGGGATACATTACTTTCTGTGCTGTACCAGATCTTCCACCCACGGCTCAATCCTGACTCGTCGGTGAGGAAAAGAATGTCGACTGAAGAGCTGTTGGTTTCGATGTTCCTTGGAGGCACTGTGCCACAGAACTCACCAATTGTTTTCTGCCCAGCTTGGATCTAATGAGAAACAGAGGATTTGGAAGAGTTATTGATATTCTTTTATGTATTCATTTCCCATATAGCACATCAGATAAAATGAACAGGCTTACCTGATTAATATTTTTATATCTCTCAGGGAGTTCTATAAACTGATACAGGGGGAAAAAAGTACCTTTTGTGTCCATTGATCCTTTACAGTTCTCACGCAGATAAATTATTCTAGTTGCTGGAGATATGTTGAAATGGAGGCTACTTTCATTCACTTTAAGGTTCCAGACTGTTCTGGCAATTTGTTTAGAAATGGTTATAGAAATTATATTACATGTAAACTATATTTTAAAAATGAGGGCATTTAATGCTTCACACATAAACTTTCATGTTGTGCTATTGCTAAATCTCTGCAAGTTACAAATGAAGGACTCTCCATAATCTAAATCGGGAGGCACACATTGGACATTTAGGCGGGTACAGACCGCCATAAGGGTTAGGAAGGGCAGTATTAGGGTTAGAAAGGGTCTTACCTTCCTCATGGCCCTTCTTCCTAGTACGTGCGGAGCGCGTCCTTAATGGCAGCGCCCATCCACATGGGCGCCGCCATTTTGACGTCTTGGACACATAGCGTCCAGACAGGTGGTGGCAGAAGTGATGCCGCGAGGGTGCACTTAGCCCCTCGTGGTGCCACTTCTGCGTTTTGAAAAGGAGTGCCATTTCGGCGCTCCTTTTTCACTGCGCCGGGAAGCCTCGCGGTCTGGCCGCTGGGGCTTCCCTCCGCAGCGAATGGCGGCGGTGGGAAAACGGCTGCTTGAGGGCGGTCTGTAACGCGCCTTAGTTTATATGATAATACTCTCTCTTATTCTACAGTCAGCTAAAATCAGTTTTGTCTTTCTTGTTTGATACCCCTGATTTTCTGTTTTGAAATGAAAACAGATGTGCCCCACACATAAATGTAAATTCCCGTGATTAATCCTTCTACAGTACTTCTAGGAAGGACTTACTCCCAGTTGTGACTCATAGATCTAACTCATCATAGATCTAACTAAGGCTGCACCTGCAGTGCAAATATTAATGGAGTTTGACACTGTTTTAACTGTCATGGCTCCATCCTATGGAATCCTGGGATTTGTAGTGTGTTGTGCCACCAGAGTTCTCTGACAGAGATGTTACCTGGGACTTCCAGTTTCCAGCATTTTATGCCTATTGGGAAAACTGATCTTTTACATTATTATTTTGCCATTACATTGGTTAATAAACCTTTTTTATAATTTGTTCTACTACCACTTTTCCTTAAACTTTTCTGTTTTACCAGTCTTTTATTTAGTTCCACTAGATAACACACTAAATTTGTTGGTTCTGTGATCAAGTATGCAGCTTGGAATAGCATAACAGAACAGATTCCATCACTGCATTTGAAGAAGTGGACTGAAATCCATGAATGCTCATGCTAGAATATATGAATCTCAAGAGTAGTGTTAGATTCATCCCCACAGCCTTGTTTGTTTGTTTGTTTGTTTTCCTTTCAGACAGAAAAGGAAATGTTTCAAAGTAGAGATTGCGGGTAGTAGGGCCGAGTAGGACACGGTGCATGGATCTGCCATACCTTGAGCTGGTCATAAGGGCAGCGGACCTGTGGGTGATCATCAATTTCAAAGGGCTCCAGGAACTTGAGAGTGATGGTCATCCCTTTCTCCACTCGTATACTGTAGTTACACTGCAACTCAGCTGGATAGGACTGAGGATATCCAGGGCTTGACAGATACCCTGAAGGCTCTGTGAACAGTTCATTGCTGCAGTCCACTGCAGGACAAGGAACCAAGAGAAGGTTTATTAAAATCTGTACGCAGAATGTATTTGGAATAGTTTTCCCTCATAAATACCCCACAATATGCAACATTTTTCTCTTTCCCCATATTATTGAATAACTCTTTGGCAGGAGCCCTCAACTAAGAGCAATGATAGCATCCTTATAGCTATTGCAGTATTCAAAGTACTGTACTTTGCAAATATTATGACGAATAATTTCTACATCAGCCCCTAGAGAAATCTGCTGTCAAAATACTGCAGATGAGAGACTGAGGCTGAATGATAGTTAGTTTATCTAAAGTCATATTAAGAGATTAGATTTCAACTGGCAACTTCTGAGATTGCAGATTATTCTCACAGGCACTAGGCTATACTAAATCTGTACTCTGTTTCCTTGTGTAGACATTTGCCCTCTCACCTCGACAGGTGTGCAGGTCACTTTGGAGACGGTAGCCAGGTTGGCAGGAGCAGAAGTAGCCCCCTACATAGTTGTGGCAGAAGTGCTGGCATCGAGGACCGTCTTCAATGTCATTTCCTTTGACACACTCATCCAAATCTGGGAATAACCAGAGACAGAAGAGGTTTACAGTCAAATCTGTTACAATTAAATCTTTGTTTTGCTTGGTTTGTCTGCAAAGTTTGCACTCTACTGTTCAGTAGAAAAATACCGTATTTTCCGGCGTATAAGACGACTGGGCGTATAAGACGACCCCCAACTTTTCCAGTTCCAGTCCAGCTTGGAGGTTTCAGCACCTGCCCTATAAGACAACACCCGGCGTATAAGACGACCCCTGACTTTTTAGAAGATTTTCCTGGGTTAAAAAGTAGTCTTATACGCCAGAAAATACAGTACTTTTAGGTTAGCAATATAGCCACAGTATCCTCAGCCTGAGGAAGGCCTAAATACCCTAAGGGCACCAGAACCTGTCAGATCTCGGAAGCCAAATGAGGTCAACCCTGATCAGTACTTTGATGGAAGACCATCAACAAATACCAGGTGCTGTAGACCATATTTCATAGGAAGGAACTGGCAAAACAACCGCCAAGTATTCCTTGCTTAAGAAAACCCTATGATATTAATGGGGTTGTTGTATGTTGATTTGAAGGTGCGCACACTCACACACACACACACACACACACACACACTTAGCCTGAAGACTGATTTATGTTCTCTCTCCATTGAAAAGAAATCTAGAAATTGTTTCATGAACTGAGATGTGCTTGTAACACCTAACCTCTGAATATCCAAATGTAGGAGACAGGGGTTCTAAACCTCCTTATCCATCCCAGACATTCATAGATAACTATGATTTATCATTGTGTTCCATTGTGTATGCTATAAACTAGCAATTCATGTGTGCTATTACAGAATACTACAGGAAATCATTTGATAAAATTAAAGTTTCCTGTGAGTCCAAAGAATATGCTCAAAGAGGAGGCTGTGGCAGCTCTGTATGCTTTCTTACTTTGATTTGGCCCTTCTTTCATTTGCCTTTCCTTGAGGTGAGTCTACACTGATCTGACTATTCAATTACTAAAAGTATAAAGACCTAACAGAAGACCCAACAGAAGAACTTTCATTCCCATACAGGGATTGGGCTTTTCTAAGGGAATGTAATTTTCACTCTTTCAGTGGCATCCCTAGGATTGGTGTCACTGGTGCGGTAACTCATGGTGTCACCTCCATTAACGGTCTCCCATTTCACACCATACAGAACTCTTAGTAATGCTTTTTTGTAATAAAGTTACTTGTAAATCATAATTCCCATATACCACTGAATGGAATGCTAATAGTTGTGACATAAACAATGAGCAAAATTAATAGTATACCTTCAAATTACAATATCATATGCACAACCTAAATGTATTTACATATACATAGTGAAGATTTGGTTAAAATGTGATGTTTTTAAATAAAATTTTATAAGAATATTTTTTAATTTCAAATTTTATTATTTTTATAAAATAAACATTTTGAAATTTGAAATTTTAATTGTAAAAATTTCTGGGACCTCTCCTTTCTCCTCCCATGTAGCTTGACCCCACTCCCCCATCTCTTAAAGCAGTGGTTCCCAACCTGTGGGTCGGGACCCCTTTGGAGGCCTTTTCATGGGGGTCGCCTAAGACCATTGGAAAACACCTATTACAGTTATTAAGTAGCAATGAAAATAATTTCATGAGTTTGGGTCACCACAACATGAGGAACTGTATTAAAGGGTCGCGGCATTAGGAAGATTGGGAACCACTGTCTTAAAGCATTTTAAAGCAATGCAGATGAATGCCACAGAGCGTTTCTGCCAAAAGGTAGGTGTTTGAGGAACATTGGTGTCACCCCCCAATTAGATGTCACCTGGTGTGATATGCATTCCCCACACCCCAGTAGTGTTGCCACTGCACTCTTTCACACTTGATAAGTAAAGCTTTAAACTGATAAAATGTACCTTTGATTTTAATTCAGAAAATATGTGTGCCTCACCCATCAAATTTGGGAAGCCCAGTTTCTGCACCATCATTTGCTGGTATGGCATATGACTTCCAACAACTATTGTTTACTCTATAATTGCTCATTTTGGTTAAGGATGTTTTGCAAGAGAGTCCAGGGATGATTAATATTCACTCCCCCTAGCCTCAAGCCTTTTGCAAAAGCTAATGTACCCAACATTTGAAATATCTCTGACAGTTGATGGAGACTCCTTAGTGCTCCCCTCTCCACTTGTTCTTTGGGTAAGGCGACTGGCCAAAACATGAAGGAGGCCAATATAAGGCCTGAATATGTTTATTTGGTCACCTGGACTGGAGATCTAGGAGCAAAAACAGTGAGCACCAGACACACTCACAACAGGTGGATACCTGAGACGCCTATTGGATGGGGATATCTTGAAGATAACAGCATAATCTTTGTGCTAGAGGGAAAATGTGTACATAATTGTGTAAAATGTACTGTGGATTGTTTATTTGATGTTAATCACACATGATGGAAGCCATGTATGAATATTACTAGACATTCTCTCTCTCTCTCTCTCTCTCTGGCTTTGCTTCGCAAACGAAGATTCAGGAAGGACTCATCCCGCGCTTTGTACAAGTGCGTTGGTGACTAAAAAGGCCAATTCGGTGTTTGACCGGATCAGAAGATTCCTGTTGGCCGCGGCTAGCCAACCGGGTTGTTGGGGATGAGCTTTCTTTAGGCCACCTTTTCTAGGCCCCTCTCCATATGGAGCAAGCAGTGCTCTCCTTAAAAAATGCTGCTTGGTCATTCAGGATGCTGCCGAACAAGACTATCATCCCCGGTCAGTCTCGAGCGACCAAAGTCCTGAACCGCCTGCATGCAGGGTTGGATCTGCGGCTTCCAGTGCATCTTTACACCTGCCGTTTCGTCCCTCGCCTATCGCTACAGGGCTTTTTCGGAAGTCGGATGTATCCTTTGAGAGTGTGCAATGGATTTTTCTGGTGGAGCGCAGCGTGCACAGAACTGGCCTCACCCTTTAAACCAGAGGTTCATCTGCTGAGGCATTCAAACAGGCTGTAAAAAAGACAGCTTTTGTAGTCCTGAAGTAAATGCATTCTTTTGCTTGAGATATATTTGTATTATATATACTTTTATACTCAAATAACATATATTAGAAATACATGGTCAGTCTGTCTGGTGATTTGTGAGGTGGTCGTGGTCAACAAGTTGTGGCTGAATCTCCTAGTGAAGCTTTATGACCTACAGGGCAGCTGTGAGACCTCATCTATCACAGTTTCAGTGGCCCTTCTTTCTGACAAAGTGTGGTTAGGATAAAATATGAACTGCATTTCCAGCATTGCCCAGGTGATTAAAGCTTTAAAAACTTTTGGTGCTTTTAACTGCACTGTTTTTAAATTACTATTATTCCTAATTGTACATTTTTAAAAGGTTTTCAGGTGACTGTCAGTTTAATTTATTTTAATTTTTATCTTTCCTCTGTTTTGGCTATATTGCATTTGTTTTAGCCATATTGTATTTGTAAGTCTTTTGAGTCCCAGTTTTATGGTGAAAGGTAGAATATAAATAAAGATGACAATTATGATTATGGAAGCCACACACAAAAAAAAAATCACTCCCCCAGCATGGAGGCTATAGTATTCGTAAGTGAAGATGGGTGTAGTAATAAACTAAATGGGGCCTAGTGGGTATTGTAACTGTCAGATTGATGTTTAATAAAAACAATGACATTATCAAAGTACTGCCCTCCCACCAGGCTTTCCCTTTCTGAATTTAGCTGTAATCTGCACAGTGACTGGGATGTGGAGATGGGCCTCCACACAACATATTGTTATGAGCTTTCTAAGTTGTAATGCAAAATATTTTGGAGGTTTGCCTCACACAAGGTGACCAGAGGTCCTCCTTTTCCAGGGCATGTCCTCAATTTCAACCTTCTGTCTAGGGGAAATTTCAAAATATCCTCCATGTAGAGCATGACTAAGAAGCATGAATTTACATTTATATTAGTTTTTAGTGTTTAATTTGTAATGCCCTCTATTTTTCTTGCGGTGCCCTCCTTTGCGATTATGATATCTGGTTACTCTGGCCTTGCATGGGCAATTAAAACGCATTACCAAATGCCACCATCAGTGCCCAAAGAAACCTCCCTGCAAGAGAGGAGGAGGAAGAGAAGCTTTTCATTAATAAAGCTGAGCAAATTTAAATATTTGGTTTTGAAGTGAAAGCTTGCATATATATTTACATGCAGAAAGCATGACTTGTTTTATTGATATTGGTTTCATTAACAATTAATGTCAAAACAAAACAAAAAATTCCAAACCAATATTAACATAAATGAATTAAAATGTGACTTCATTATTAACATTGAGCTGTTAAAAAACTAACATCCCAAGCTCTGATGAAATGAAAAATGGCTTGGAACCTACCGTAATTATTTAACTGAGTTTTTCACCCTCTCATCTGACTTGCCCTGTGGCTTAAGATCTTCCATGAAGGGCTCATTTTTGGAAGTATGTTGCAACCATGGAAAGGTCTTTCCCCCAAGCGGTGCTCTGGATATGGGATGCAAGCTGCCATTAAAGAGGTTCATCTGGTTTCCATTTTCAAAATTTGGCAAAAACATCGTTATTCACCCAGGCATTTTAAATCTATTAAATTTTAGTTCTAAAATCTAAAAGTTGGTTTATTCATTTATGCGTCATTCATTCCCTCCCCTTTCTCCCAGGACAGGACTCAACCTCTTGTTTTATTATTATTGCTGGTACTGGTTGTATGCCACCCTGAAGTTCAAACTAAATGAAGGACAATATATACATATTTTATTGCTATTTATTGCTATTGTGAATTGCTTCGTTATTTTATTGTTATTGTTTATTTGCTTTGTACTTACTTTATTGTTGTAACCCGCCCTGATTCCTTGAGATTGGGCAGGCTATAAATAAATCCTTATATTATTATTGTAGGCCTGTTACAGACTGTCAGAATAAAGCTGCTTCGGGTCTCTTTGGAGATATGCTATTTAAATGATGCATGCATCCTAAGAATCTGGAAGCTGCACCAAAGCTGTACTCTGGTGCTTAGGAATGGAGTGTGGCTTTGGCGCAACCTCCGACTCTTAGGACCCATGCATCATTTAAGTAGCATACCTCCAAAGAGACCCGAAGCAGCTTTATTTTGGCAGTCTGTAACAGGCCATTATTATTATTATTATTATTATTATTATTATTATTATTATTTTAAATAAAGAAATAAAATTACACAAAAAGAGAACTGTTTTATTTATTTGCATTAATTCAGATCTTATTGTTAAGTGCATCGTAAAAGAAATGTTTTTGTTTGTACACTCTAAACTATAAATAATGAGGAAAAAAGTTAATTGCAAGGTTTCTTTTTTATAATCTGTGTACAAATAGCAAGATAGCTGAGATCTAAGATCCTACAAGGTCTGAAGTTTTAACGTTATGTTAATTAATTTGAAAGAAGATGCAATGCTTTCTGCTTTGGGGGTAATTTACATTAACAATGTTAGAAGTGTAGTCAATAAAAATTAACTGCTAATCCATTTCTGGGCAAAATTCAAAGTACTGGTGTCTCTGACAAATCGGGACAGTTGGTATTTGAGTCCCATTACTGTACCATGAATTTCTGAATCCAGAGAACCACTTTATGGTGGGCCACTTCTCATTATAAAACTCCCAAATCAACTACCAGTCAGGAAGATTTGCTGCTAGAGGAACCTAAGTGCCACATTGCTTGGGTGCTGCAGGTACAGAGTGACCTGGTGTCCTAACTGCAAAGGAGGACAAGGCACTGCAGAATGCAGGACATTCGAGAAAAATGTGGACGTTCCAAAAGAAAAGATAAAAAGACAAACAGAATTATAAATGCATAATTCTTAGCCATGCTCAAAATGGAGGGCATTTTGAAATTCTTGTTGGACAGAAGACTAAAATGTAAGGCATGTCTTGGAAAAGGAGGATACCTGGTCACTCTGTCCAGGTAGGTGCGCTTGGGTGCCTGGCACAAGGGGGCAATTTCCTTGGTTTCCACTCAGCCTCCTCCCTGCTAACTCAGAATAGGGTCAAGCGTGTCCAAAGGAGGGTGACTAAAATGGTTAAGGGTCTGGAAACCAAGCCCTATGAGGAACGTCTTAGGGAGCTGGGGATGTTTAGCCTGGAAAAGAGAAGGTTAAGAGGTGATATGATAACCCTGTTTAAATATTGGAAGGGATATCATATTGAGGAGGGAGCAAGTTTGTTTTCTGCTGCTCCAGAGACTAGGACCCGGAACAATGGATGCAAGCTCCAGGAAAAGACATTCCACCTCAACATTATGAGGAACCTCCTGACAGTAAGAGCTGTTTGACAGTGGAACACACTTCCTTGGAGTGAAGTGGAGTCTCCTTCCTTGGAGGTCTTTAAATAAAATATAAAATAATTTATTTTATTTTTATCCCGCTTTTTGCCAAGCAATCAAAGCGATGTACAACAGACTAAAATATATCCATATATCCATAGTACCCCCCTTAAAAATAGATTAAACAGTATAAAACTAAAACTAACATTTTAAAATCCAAACAATAACCATGGGCAGAGTTCAATAAATAGGGTAGTCTTATTCGTAGCTGAGTATTTTATTCCAGGAAGGCCTGCCCCAAGAGATCCATCTTAATGGCTTTTTAAAAGCTCTCTAGATTGGTCATTTGATGGATCTCGTCCGGCAGGCCATTCCATAAATTGGGAGCAGCTGCAGAAAATGTCCTCTGGGAGGTTGCCATCAATCTGGTCTTTAAGGGCTGTAGTAAACAGAGGCTGGATGGCCATCTGTCAGGTATGCTTTGAGTGTGAGTTCCTGCATGGCAGGGGTTGGACTGGATGGCCCTTGTGGTCTCTTCCAACTCTATGATTCTATTATATGATTCTAAGCTTTCACCATAGTTAGCCAAACCAGGTCTGTGCTTTGTGCTGTATATTAGCTCTGTGCTCAACTTCTACAGGGCCTGGAGGCTCTATACTCACCAATAGCTTGATAATAAGCTAGGAATCCCTTGTAGAAGACAACAACACCATTCTCCTCATTGGAGAAGTCAGAGTGGAACAAGAGCTGCATGTGGTTCCCAGTGGACAAAAACTCTTTCCCTCTGGGATGGTTGCCAGTGATCGAATCTGCCTGGCCACAGTACCGGCCAAGGTCTTGCTTGTCTGCTGTGATCTGCCAGAGTCAAGGAAGATGAGGGGAAAATATTAGAAAGCGTAGAACTCATCAAATCCAAGGAATCTCACAAGTAGTCCTACAAACACAAAGGAACTAGCTTAAGCAACTGCCTGTGAGATTCATACCCCATATCAAATTATTTATTTCCAGTGCCGGGGGAAGATGGGTTTGAAAACCAGAACATTTGGTAAAGTGGAAGGCAACAGACCATGCTATAGGAGGTTTGGTTCAATGAAGGTTTGGTGCCCGCGTCTGCCCAGTCCACACTTGAAGCTCTGTTCAAATACCTTAACATAGTCATATTGACAGGCCTCTGATGGCTCCAAATCAAATTGCCAGAAATTCAGCTTCACCCTGAAGCCCTTTGGCACTGAAATATCCCAGGTAGTGATGTTGTTGTCTGGATATGGTTTCGGGTAATTGGGAGACTTGACCTCCCCATAAAGCTTCTTTGAGGTTGGCATAGAACTGACCACTCCAAAGAGAAAAGCTTCCTGCAGTAGGAGGAGGAAGAGGAGCAGGGGGAACCTGTAAATATAATGTGCACAGATAAGAATGAGAAATATTACCAAAGAGAAGAATAAGTAAGAATTATGCATTAAAGCCGCACCCTCCCATATTAGACATTAAATTAGAGAACTGTTGGATTTGGCAACTGTTAAAGCATGGCCTTTACAGAGATCAGAAAGATGGCCTGATGGGAATCAAATTAAAGACAATGGAGTTCTAGTCTTCTATAGTAGTGCAAGTGCTACCTGGGTCAGGTAGGTTCTGTCTCCCCATCTTTTCTTAAACCTAAGGAACCTTAGCAGCAGTGCTTTAAGCCTTCTCTCATTTTTCTGACTCAGGCATCCTAATGGCAACACCTCAATAGGAATGGTAATGTTTTCTATCGCTTTAAAAATGTTTCCTATGAAATATGGCAAACACCCTTTTTCTCCCTTTAAAGCCTCCTCTTTGAAATTTTGTTGTGAAACTAGTCACTGCAACAGAATACTTGTCAAATTTTGCACATTTACACTGATGTCCCAATGAGCCCCAATGAGCTATAACAGCTCTCCCCGCCTCTCTCTTTGCTTCTAGGATGCAAATGTTATCTTTTGTGGGATGAGCAGAAGGGCCAGGATAGCATGGGCTGAGCCTGTGCTATTCTGGCCCCAGTGCTCACCCAGGTTGATCCCTGGTTCGGTGCATAATTGGGTGGCTGTTTATGAACCTGTCCCCCTGCCAACCCAGGACCCTCTACCGGTGCATGCTTCTTACTTTGCAGTGCCATCATTTGTCCTCAGAAGCCCCCCCCCCCCCCCCGATTGCTGCATCTGCTGTGGAAACAGTTCACCTGGCTGTACCCACATGGTCAGCACCTCATTGACACATCAGATGATGCAATGGGGGGAGGGGCTTTTGAGTACGAGAAATGGCATGGCAAGGTAAGGAGTGTGGGACGCCATCTAAACAGCTGGGGTTTGCTGCAGAGATTCAAGGAAACTCCACAGAAAACCAGGATCAAATTACACTGGGACCTTGGTATCCACAGGGCATCCATTCCTGACTCCCCCCCGCGGATGCCCAAATCTGTGGATGCTCAAGTCCCATTGTCCCTAATGGCAGTGCAGCCAAGTGCATGTGCTGCCTCTGGGGACAGCAGGGACTGTCCCTAATTCTGGCACAGCCACATGCACGCGCTGCCACTGGGGACAATGGGGCTTGCCATCAGTGGATGCTGAAGTCCATAGATGGCAAGTCTGTGGATACCAAGGATACGGCTGCTTACCTCAGGTTCGAGCTAGATCCACTGGATCCACATCCAGTCTGGCAGGATTGGACCCGAGGGTTTGGGCCTGCATCGTCTGAACTGGATGACACAAGGCTGGGAGAGAACAAGGGCCTTGTGGCATTTGCAGACAACTTCTTTGATTTGAAGCTGGGAACTATGACTTGAATGATAACCTAAATCACTATGTAAAATTCTGAGGGTGCTACCATGATTCCCTGTTGAGTCATGACTAGCGCCCCTTTATTTCTTCTAAATGACTTCTCCTCATATTTAGAATTTTGATTTGAATCTCAGTGTTTCAGCTTAATAAAAATAAGTTAATTCTGGGGGTATCTAGTATGATGTCCCAATGTATTACAGCTGCCGGAGACAGAAAGGCACATAGTAATCTCTTTTCAAAACAGAAGAGATGAAGCAAACAAAAACAGAGCAACTTGGTCAGGATGGAGGCCAGTCTTAGAACAGACAAAAGGGAAAATACCAGTCCCAGGCTCCTGGAAGTCCATTTGGGCCGGTCCCAGGCACCCGGAAGTCACCCAGTGTGGCCCGTATCCCTCACACATCCTAGTGATGCCACTGAATATTTCTAAAAGCTTTTCTGCACACATCTCTTTTCTAAGCACAAAGTTGTAGGTGAATTTCCTCCTAGCCATACCCGTCCAGACCTGACGGAAACATCATTCAACTGTGCTCTGATGCTAAGCAGAATAGACCCCCTTTCCCCCATGCAGTTGATGCCTGGTAAAGTAGTTTAGAGTGGAGGATTACAATTGTGGCAATAGTGTCAAAATCATAAGTAAATCATGATCCTTATCTTTGGCAAGTAGATGTCCATGCCACCGTCTCCCTTTTTATGCCACCCTCTACTTTCCCACACAATCAACACTCACATGTTTGTAGATTTGACTTAGTCCCCCTCTTTCACCCTGCAGTTCATGTAGTCTGCACTTGGATGTTGGAAGCAGAAAATTCAATAAACTCTTAACTCTCTGTTAGGTATGAGTCGGTGAGGTTGGGGCAGACCATACTAAGAGGGTGGGAAGAAAGATAACTGATTTTCCAAAATCTATTGAGCAATAGAAAACCAAGTTTCCTTTATGTTGTCTACTGCTGCCCCCTGCTGTCCCCATCTATAAAGAGTGGGATAAGTGTTTAAAATCAAAAGAGTCTACAAGCACCCAGTTGTCCTCTTGTGTGTGTGTTATGTGCTGTATACCGTCAAGTCATTTCCAACTTATGACAACCCCAAGGTGACCCTTGGCAAGTTCTGTTCAGAGGAGGTTTGCCATTGCCCTCATTTGAGGCTGAGAGAGTATGATTTGCCCAAGGTCAACCAGTGGATTTCATGGTCAAATGGGGAACTGAATCCTGTCTCCAGAGTTGTAGTCCAACACTCAAACTGCTACACAACACTGGTCTCTTGTAGCAAAAATAAAAAATAAAAGAATCTGTTGACATGTAAAGGTTAACATATTTACTACATATTTGTTGGAAATATTTAAAAAGAATATATAAGGCACAATACAAGGACCTATTAGTTACAGTCTACATAGCAAAAGATGAAGCTTAGAGAATAATAATAATAAATATAATAAAAGTTTATTTCTATCCTGCTTTTCCAATTCAGATCAAAGCGGCGGAGAAGAACTGGACAAAGGAGGAATTAAATATAATTGGTTTCTTTATTAAAAAAAAAAACTATGGAGCTGGGGATGTTTAGCCTGGAGAAGAGAAGATTAAGAGGTGATATGATAGCCCTGTTTAAATACTTGAAGGGATGCCATATTGAGGAGGGAGCAAGCTTGTTTTCTGCTGCTCCAGAGAACAAGACCTGGAGCAATGGATGCAAGCTCCAGGAAAAGAGATTCCAACCCAACATTAGGAGGAACCTCCTGATAGTAAGAGCTCTGACAGTGGAACACACTCCCTGGGAGTGTGCTGGAGTCTTCCTCCTTGGAGGTCTTTAAACAGAGGCTGGATGGCCATCTATCAGGGATGCTTTGATTGAGAGTTCCTGCATGGCAATGGGTTGGACTGGATGGCCCTTGTGGTCTCTTCCAACTCTATGATTCTATGGTTCTGTGAGAGATTTAAAACAGACCAGGGATGGGGAGATTTTGATAGTGATGAAAAAGAGATCAAGAAAGTAGTCTTAGAAAATTGTAGACAGAAAATGGCAACATTTTCTATTATTCTTAAGCAAGAACTGGAAGATGAAACAGTTAATGGTCTGATGATCAAATGGGCACAAAATGTGGGGCATACATTGGATTTAGAACACTGGGAAAAAGAATGCAAAACATTTACATTGTGCCACAATCTAGCAATAGCATTAGCAATAGCAAGTACATTTCTATACCACTTATCAGTGCACTTAAGCACTCCCTAAGCGATTTTCAAAGTGTAAGCTAATTGCCCCCAACAATCTGGATACTCATTTTAGCAACCTCAGGAGGATGCTAGCCTGAGTCGAGCCTGAGCCCCCTTAGCTGGGATTGAATTTGCAACCTTATGGTTTGTGAGTGAGCGGCTGCAGTACAGGCATTTAACCACTGCACCACCAGGGCTCCTAATCTAAAGAAAATTATGTTAAAATTCTCAACAACAACAACAACAACAATATATTTATTTATTTATTTATTTATACCCCGCTCTTCAGCCAAATGGCTATCACAGTACCCAGACTGTTGGGGGCAACTTAGCTTACTTGCTAATTAACTTACTTGCTGTTCACCGCTATGATCTTTGGAATAGCAGTATATAAATAAAACAAATTATTATTATTATTATTATTATTATTATTATTATTATTATTATCTTCCCAATGAAAGTAGAACTATAGCTCCTAATATGATATAGATAAAACTGAATGCAAATTGTGAAAAAAATATTGGAGAGCACTCACTGTTTCTCTTTTTGGCTGGTCTCCTGTTTGGGAATTTTCACCACCATTATCTTCAAGAAGATGTAGGGAGCAACTGCTTAGTTGGACTGGTTCTGAATCCTTTGTGTTTGATCTGCTCCTGGCAGTGACTGTCCTCCCAGGTGCTTCTTCAGTGATACTGTCCCCTTCATTTTCCTTGGCAGTTTCTTTCTGCTGGTTCTGTAAAATCAATTTTCACTTTGTTCTTCAAGGAATTGCTCATGTTCTCTCATGCCTGGAAGAGTATCAATATGGTGCTGAAGTGTGCTGACCTTCTGTTCCCAGAGACTCCCCAGTTTGCCCTTGTTGAAAGTGTAATCAGAGAGGTTTTCTGGCAAGAAAACAAAGATTGCACACATGTTGCAGTAGATGACTATAGATCCTTCTGTCTCCATCCCTGCAGTTACTTTTTGTCCTCTTTTAGACTATAATAACTCTACAGAATACAACTATGTGCACTGCTGGCTCCAAAGCTTGCTTCCCCAGTCAGTCTGACTTTCTTTGCAGTCACAGCAACTCCAGCAAAGGCTGCTGCGAAAGATATGCGGATGAGCTGATCTTCTTCCCAGACCTCTGATTCCCTCTGAATTTAGTAGATATGCATAGGATTGTGCTGCTAAGGGCTCAAAGTCCCCCAGGGCACTTCTATGATCAAGATCTGCCAGAAGTTGGCCATGAAATTGCTCTGGAGGACCTACAAATGCCTAGAAAAGTGTTATCTCTAGGAATCTCTAGGTCCTCCAGTGTGACATTTGGCAGTTGTTGACAACAGAGACATGCTGGAGGACTTAGAGGTTGCTAGAGAGAACATATTAATCAAATCTGTGAGTAATCAAATTTGCAAAAGACAAAGCTGCAAATGTGGAGGGCCAACTGTATTCTGCAATGTTGGTGTTCAGTACATGGACAAATCCTACCTCCCTGAGGTGGTTAGGTGTGTGTATGTGTGTATAACTTGTGGGGCAAGGTCAGAGAGAGAGAGAGAGAGAGAGAGAGAGATGTTGCCGTTGGGAGATGGAGGGGTCTGCACAGGTGAAAAACCCTGTCCTCACCCCGAGGCCAGTGCTGCCTGTTCACACAGTGTATGCTGACTTTCTGGCAGAATACTGTGTGTTTTCCCCATTAACTCACCTTTGCCCCAGAGTTGGCAAAGTTGGTGAAAACCTTGATGTTTCCTCAAAATCCCAGGTTGAGTGCATGTGGCATGTAAACAGCTGGATTAGTGCAGGTCATTTGGAATCCGGGTAAAAGCTGTATCTTTTGTGGGGGAAATGGGTTCGGCGAATATGAACTTGGCCCCGATCATGATTGGGGCCAGTTCATGGGAGGGATTTAGGTCAGAGGGAGGGCAGAGGGCAGAGCATTCCCTCCCCTTCATCGGAGCAGGAGGAGGAGGAGGAGGAGGAGAAGGAAGGAGCCAGGGGAAAGAAGGGATGCCAGGCAATCGGGGTGACTGACGGAGCCAAGGAGCCGGAAGAAGGATGCAAAGGGCAATCGGGGTGCCTGAGAAAGGGTCGAGTTCAGGGTAGGTCAGAGGGAGGGCACAGAACGGAACAAGCCTCCCTCTCGCACCAGGCAGCTCTCTTTTTATTTTTTATATATTTGACAATCTATGCACACAGTTCTACAGGTAGATGCATATATAGATAGAATGTGTCGGCTTGTGCTACTTTCCCTTTCATTTGCTTGCTCCAAAGGCACTTTGCAAGAGGCTTTTTTTCTTTGCGAATGCTACAATGCAAATGCTACAAATGTTTCTCTCTCAATTTGGCAAATTGATACAGAATGCTTTTGCTACTGTCTCTAAAAAACTGGGCTGGCTGAGGGAAAGCAAGGGATGCAGAGATGGCATTCTGAGGTGAGGAATTAATTAATTAATTAATTATTACATGTGTATGAGGCATTCTGGGGTGGCAAGGAGGGAGGATGCAGGATGAAGAGGTGGCATTAGATTGTATTTTGGGGTTGAAATCGGTTTAAAATGAAAGTGCCTTTGCTGTCAATAAAATTTCGTCATAGGGAAGATCCATAACCTGCAGTGACCCAAATACCCACAACACACACACAGAAGAGGTTTTTAAATTTGACAAAATATGCGCATTCTGGCGCCTGGTTTTTTTTTTAAAAAGGATGGGGGGGGAAGCACACTTCCAATTGCCAATGGGTGCAGGAACCATCACCTATGACGAAATTTGATTAACAGCAAAGGTACTTTCATTTTAAACCGATTTCTCCGAGAGGGCATTCAGAGTTAAAATACCCTGATGAGGTAGTGAGCACTTGCTTCCGGGGGGAAGGGGGGGGGGGGACCGAATCTTCCCAGTTCCTTCCAGTGCAAAAAGGTCAGTATGAATGGGGCCATAGAATCGTAGAGTTGGAAGAGACCACAATGGCCATCCAGTCCAACCCCCTGCCATGCAGGAACTCCTGATCACAGCATACCCGATAGATGGCCACCCAAGCCTCTGTTTAAAGACCTCCAAGGAAGATCTTAATCACATGGCTGATAGAAGGGATCCTTCTACCTTTTTTTTCTCATTGGTTGCATGGGCAAGCCCACCCTCAAGAGAGGTGGCAGCATGCTGGGCAGCCGTTCACGGAGCTCCTGCAAGTGCAGAATGTACAGTGCAGGTAAGGTCCTGAAAGTACAGTGGTGGCTCTGGAGACAAGGGACAGGCCAACTGTGCCAATGCCATTTGGCCTGGCTGGCCTATGCAAACAATAGTGCACCACTGCACCGGATGTAACCGGTGACATTTTATTTTATTATTATTATTATTAACCTGGTCCATATGGATGCCATTGTGGCTAATCCAGGTCCAATTCTGGAGCATAATGCTCTGGACTGGCCTCAGACGTACAGCAGTGCAGGCAAGCCCATTAAGAACAAGAGAAGCAAAAGCAGAAAGCATTTTTGTGGCACAATGCTTCTTTTTGAGGAGCTGAAGTGGAGCTAGGAATCTGCTGCCTGTGAGAAAGGAACTGGTGTTTGCCTCCACCAATGCTGTATGTGCACTTTTGGAAAGCAGAGCAAATATTCCAAAAAGACCCAAAGTCTTCAATGGGTTCTCCTTCAGAGGAAAGCAAAGGCTGGGTTGTGCTGCACTTGAAGCTTCCCTCTGCTCAAGGAATTGAGGAGGATGCATTAAATCTCTTGGGCACATTAACAGAGCATGAAGCATGCTTTGCCCCTTTCATAATACTGTCTCCAAGCACATGTTCCTGAACAATTCTTGCTCTCATTGCATTGGAATTTATCACATGGGAGGAATTTCTTTTAATTTCGAATGAAAAGAAAGTGGGGCCAGAACACATTCACGTGAATTTGCTAGTTCAGCAAATTTACGTGAATTTGAATTGCATTCGAACTGGCTTCCCATTGCCTGAAAATAGCTTGCCATTGCCCAAAATTGCGTGTGATCACCTCTCATGCAATAACGTCAAACCTCATGATTGCATTCGGATCACCATTGGATTATACTTCTAATTTCCCTTGTCTGATAATGTCCACAGTCTGTGTGGACATCAGTCACACTGAAGAGTCTCACAAATGCTTCCCATCATATTTGGGCTCCATCTCTTTCCTCTAGATTAGACAAACACAGATGATGAGGTGGGAGAGTGAAGAATGTGACAAATACATTTGCTGGAGAAATTAACAAACACAGGAATTTGACTGCTGCAGTACTCAGTCCCTGCTGAACCCAGACTGCATTTGCATTGCAGAAATAATCCAGGTTGATACCACTTTAACTGCCATAGCTCAGTGCTATGAAATTCTGGGAACTGTAGTTTATTGTGCACCAGAACTCTCTGACAGAGAAGGCTAAATGTCTCATAAAACTGCAAATCTCAGAATTCCATAGTATTGAGCCAGGGCATTTAAAGCAGTGTTAATCTAGATTATTTCTGCAGTGCAGATACAGACCCAGTGTTGTTAGTAAGTGTCCTCTCAAGAGATATGAACGTTTTTGTATCATTTAACAGTTTGGCCCCAATCATTCACACTCACACCAATTTTTGAAAATTTCATCTTACACATAAGAATTTTTAAAAAGATGCACATTGAAACTTTTGTAAGAAATGGCTTTCTCATTACAAAACCATAATATGCCCAATAAGAAAGTAATTAGGTCATGTTCTCTGTATAATAAAAACATACATTTGCATGCAAAAGGCTGGGGGAACTTAGGTCTCAGCTATGGAGAGGTCATGAAAGGTGGGCTATGGCTATTGATGAGGCTGGGGTTAGGAAAACTGGAGTCCCATGATTTCTGGGAACAAGAAGAATGAAGGCAGGAAGATGCAGAAATCAGGAAGGATAATAATGGCCTATTACAGACTGCCAAAATAAAGCTGCTTCGGGTCTCTTTGGAGGTATGCTATTTAAATGATGCATGGGTCCTAAGAGTCCGGAGGTCGCACCAAAGCCACACTCCATTCCTAAGCACTGGAGTGCAGCTTTGGTGCAGCTTCTGGATTCTTAGGGTGCATGCATCATTTAAACAGCATACCTCCAAAGAGACACAAAGCAGCTTTACTTTGGCAGTCTGTAACAGGCCTTAGTCTGTAAGCATGGGAACAATAATGGCTATGCTGGCTCACCATAACAAAAGGGGTAGATACAATTATTGAAGCAGCTTCACTCAACAACAGCTGATTTGTTTTTGTTTTTATTTTAGAACTGTGTGTGCTACTTTTTTTAGTTCTTGCGTGGTACTTTTTATATTTAGAATTTTGTGTGCTACTTTCTTCTGTATTTTTTTTTCTTTGACAGGATATGACAGGAAAGCATTGGTAGAATTCCTCAGATTACATTCTGTGTCAGTGAAATTCTGTTTATCTTTATAAAATGTCATTGACACAGGATGTTTTCTGAGGATCCAGACTCCAGTTTATGAATACTGGAATGGAGATGGGTTTGAAAAACAAACACACAGGAGCTACAAGATGAGCCTGGTTATAACTCTTTCATATCGTTATGTGCCTTCAAATGGTTTCTGACTTATGGCAACCCTAAGGCAAGCCTATCATGGGATTTTCTTAGCAAGTTCCTTCAGAGGGGGTTTGCTATTGCCATCCTCTGAGGCTGAGAGAGTGTGTCTTGCCCAAGGTCATCTAGTGGGTTTACAAGGCCAAGCCAGGATTCAAACCCTGGTCTCCAGAGTCATAGTCCATCACACTCTTTCTACTGGATCACATTTACAATAAAGGTTTGAGATTTTTCTTTTTACAGTATTTATGAAGTTGTTATTATGGATATGAAAAAGTGCAAAAGAAAGGCTGGATGGGAGGGAGGGAGGAAGGAGAAATAAACATGATTCCTAGGATATAATCACCATGGGTTATAATGGCTGGACTTTTGACCACAACTGACTTAAAAAAACAGCACTCATACCAGCATAGAAAAGAAACAAGGCAAAGGAGGCATAAGAAATGACCTCCAGAGAACAGATCAGGATTCACTGTTACCTTCTCAGTGACACCACAGGTTTACTCCCAAAGAAGCGAGCTGCAGATACAAGGAAACCTCTGTGACTCATGCAGAAAAGGAGTCTTGGAGGAGCTCTCTGCTTTAGCAGAAGCAGGGACTCAGGCAGCCCAGAAGTGGATGTACTGAGGAAAGGGTAATGAGATACTCTGCCAAAGCCCTGGTTTCCATGGCACAGTGACTTGAGTAAAGGACAATGATTTCAGCAATTGATGTTCACAAAGTGGCTTTGGAGTGGTACTAATGAGCAGCAGTCTGGAGGAAAGAGAACTTTGCAGCAATGATTAGACCCAAGGAGATGAATGGCATTAATTACAAGAAATGGGTGATGGTTTTTATGTTACTTTTTAAAGTGTTTTTAAACCAAGGCAAAACAAAGGGATCTCTCTATATATTGGTGGGGTCACAGGAGGGCACCCACAAATGAATATGTTTTAGGGGAATTTAAATAGCTCAAATAAAATAATATTTTGGCTGGGGCAACATCGACCTTGGGACCAACGTTGTTTATACCGGTTCCAAACCACACAGAACTCCAAAAACAAATAAAAATCAATCTGTATTTTTATTAAGCATATAATCAAAACATGCGCACAACACACACACACTCACAAGAACTAAGAAACAAAGGTGGAAGAGGAAAAATAATAATAAAACTTTTATTTATATCCCGCAAGACAATCAGAGCGGCTCACAGTAAAGTAGGTAGATAGATTGGGGCCTTGCTAACTGTGATACATTACTAATCATAGATCGTGGTTCAAATTGATGATAGTCCGGAATGGAGAGGGCTCAATAACCACCAAAGCAAGTGGGATGGCATGTGTATTGAGGAGTCTAGTCTAGTCAAACCAACAAGATCCTTGCCTACATGTAAACTTGACCAAGGAGCTGCTGTTTAAACACTAATATTTATACCCAAAACCTTATCTTGGAGGCAGAAACCAAGGCATGAAATGGTTAGATTCATGCTAAATGGTTTTCCAGGAGGAAAAGAATGTAGTAAATGTTTGGGTGATTGGTGTGAATACTTCAGACAAAAGGATTTGCAACCCTAGTCAGAATGTCCCTGTCCTGTGTGTGCAAATGCAGCCACCTTCCTTGGCCATGACCCATCGTTGCTCTCTTATTATGCTGATGCCTCGGGAGATTTCATCATAGTGGGTGCCTTATTTTCTCCCTTGCTAGCACTAACTGGTTTCCCAAGTGTAAAGTGGCCAGGTTTCTGCAGTGAGGTTATTCCTAGGTCACTCACCCCAACGTGTCTTTTAATATTATATTGATATCAAATATGAGGGGAGATTGGGGATCTGGTCTCAGGATAACAATTGTCAAAGTATCCCTAGTTTTGGTCATGGTGAAGAAATTTCAGTACAGTCAGGACAAGTTATTTCTGTCACACTGTATGGTTGTGGGGATTCCTGATTGTTAGATGCCTATTATGAAGGTTTAGTAGTGATCAACTGGAGCTATATTGGTTGACCATTTAGATGTGTGCATGACCCAATAGTCATTGTCTGTGAGATGGGTACTCTGTACATATTTGTGGATGAAGCAGATCATTGCACTGTTTCAATGACAAATAGTATTCTGATTTCCACATCAGTAGAAATATAAGACAATGGCGGGTTACAGATTGCCGAGAAGCAGTGGTCTGGCTCCGCCTCTGCTTGCAGCGCCCGGGAGCCGCAGTCTTTAAACCGCGCGGCTCCCAGACGCTGCAGAGAAGGAGCATGGAAATCGCGCTCCTTCTCAGGCCCTGGAAGAGACACCGCGAGGCACTAGTCACGCACTCGCGGCGTCATTTCTGGGGCGCGACGTGTGGATGCAGCGCATCCGCTACGTCAGGATGGCGGCAGCCGTGTGGAATGGCTGCCATCATTTTGTGCGCTCAGAGTGCATACTAGGGTTAGGGGGGTGCAGAAGCACTGCTCCTTCCTAAATCGTCGCGTACTATATGGCGGTTTGTAACCCGCCAATGATTCTCCTTTCTATACACCTCTTAAAGCAGGGTGGACAACATGTCCACAGAAGGTTACGCACAATAAAAATTATTAGTCTTTAGGGCATCACAAAAAATCTTTCTTTGTTTTCTTTTTAGTTATAAGCAGTTGACGTAAGTCTATAGGTGCAATGATATAACTGTTAAGGCTAAGGAAAATTGCATGCTCCTGTACACAAAAGATAATTATTTAAATAAAAGTGACAAAGTGGTTATAGCACTGGACTAGGACACTGAGACACTAGGTTTCGAATCCCTGCTTGGCCATGAAACCTGCTGGGTGACCTTGAGCAAGTCACATTCTCTCAGCCTCAGAGGGTGGCACTAGCAACCCCCCTCTGAAGAAATGTGCCAAGAAAACACCAATGATAGGGTCACCATAAATTGGAAATGACTTGAAGGCACACAACAACAACAAACACATACTAAACAAGAGATGGGCAAAGTTAAGCCTTTCAGATGTTGTTGGACTGTAGTTCCCATTAACCCTAGCTAGCCTGGCCAATATTGGGGAATGCAGGAAATTACAATTCACCAGCATCCAGAGAGCCACTGAATTCCTTACTCCCTGATCTAAGCCTCTGGTCTTAGTTTAGGAACAAATGTCACTTTGCTCAGTTTGACACACAACATGATAGCCATGGGGTGAGCTTGCTTTCTACATTTCCAGAAGAAAGGACCCTAAACCTTTCAAATTACAAGATTCAAATTAAAAGAAAGAAGATTCTGACTAAATGTTAGGAAGAACCTCCTGACAGTAAGAGTTGTTTGATAGAGGACACAAGCTACCTTGGCAGATTGGTGAACTTACCTGCAACCATGAGTCATTTCTCAGAGGGCACTTTGGATGCTGCCAATCTGACAGAAGCAGAAACACAAGGAACATCATCACATATAGTTCAGAGAGACTTTGCCCATTCCTGTCTGAAATGAAGTGCTTATGCCATAGAGGCTACTTGAGGAGGAGGAGAAGGAGGGAGAACAGGAACAAGTTTTATAGAACATTAGAATCTATCACTTTACAACCTAATCCTGTTTGCACCTAAGTGCCACTGAGTTCACAAAAACTGATTTTCTTCTACATTAACAAAGCATATGATTGCCCAGGATTGCCTGAAATAGACCTTCTTGCTTAAGATCATTGCCAGCTAGGAGCTTCTACATCAGCAGAGTGGGTAAATGAACTCTGGGTGTTAGTCTGAACTATAAAGGAGGTATCCAAGTTTTGTTATTATTTTTCATCACGTCAACTTTGACTTATGGTGGCCCTATAAATGAGAGACCTCCTTGGTTATCAGCTGCCCTTGCAAACTCAGGATTGTGGCTTCCTTGATGGAATAAATCTACCTATAGTGCAGTCTCCCTTTTTTTTCTCTACTGTCTATCACTTTACTATGCATTATTATCTTTTCCAATGAGTTATGTCCTCTCATGAGATATCCAAAGTATGGCAGCCTATTTAGTCATCTTTGCTTCAAGTGAGAGTTCAGTCTTGATTTGCTTTTGGACCCATTGTCTTTTAAGCAAACTGTGGTACCCACAGAACTCTTCTCCATCACCACTTTTCAAATGAGTTGATTTTCTTCACTGTTCAGCTTTCACAACCTTACATAGGGACTGGAGAACACAATGGTGTGGATAATCCTGACTTTGGTATTCAATGATACTATGGACTGGATGACTCTTATTTTGGTATTTAATTATTTATCTTTACACTTGAAATTCATATCTAGTTCTTTCATGACTGCCTTTCCAAGTCTTAGGGCCTAAACATACAGCCCTAAAGGGATGGCATCATGCCACCCCTTTGAGTGTCAGATTGGGGCTATGGCAACCGCATACCGCAGCCCCAATCCAGCATTTTTCTGGACCTCTTCTTTTTGGTCCAGAAAAAGGGTGCCCTTGCCACTACGGTGGCACTTTTCAGCGCTCCTTTTGGCATGCGGTGTGCAGTGCTGCCAGAGTGCTGTAAGTGCTACTCACTGTCTGGTCGGGCAGGCGGCATGAAGGGAAGCAGCACCTTTAAAACCAAGTAATTTTTATTATAACATGAGCTTTTGAGGCTATAAATCCATGTCTTCAAGTGTAATCCAGAATGATAGCCAGATTTCAGGATATGAAGTATATTTGCAGTTGTGGGAGTAGGATGGAACCTGTAATAGGATCCAGAATTATGCAAATCATGACCCTTGCCCTAAATTTCAAAGGGCTGCATAGGGTGATACAGATTTTCCTGATCTTTGCAATGGTCAGTTCATGTTGATGTGTGAAAGCAATAGACCTGCTTACCAAAAGTCAGTTTCCTTGGTTGCACAAGTTTCTATGTGAAGATTCCTTTTGTTACCTGCGCTGTAGTGAGGACTTCTGTTATTAATAATATATGTAGTGCACCATGAAGTCATTGGTTTTGTTCCTATCTCTGCTAATGGGTTGGAATTTGTGAATAGAATTCAATTTAGCAGTTTCTCTTTCTAGTCTTCCGTTGTCATTTCCTTGTTCAAGGACTGAGACCTGTAATTCCAGGAAGACTGAAATGTTCTGCAACTAGTTTTTTGGTATTGGCATTTCTGATTACCAATTTGTGTCCATTTATCCTCTTGTATTGAGACCGTCCTGTTTGTCCAATGTAGAGTGTAAAGGCGCATTGCTGGCTTGTTATCAAGATGGAAGAAGAACAAGTAAATGGTTGTCAGTTACTGGCTCCTGTAATATTACTCCCAGAGTAGGTGTGACATCTGCCATATCCATACTGAATCATGGCAGGTATGGCTGCAGCCACTTGCTTACTGAGAGCAGATACATTTGCCCTCACCTTCCCTCTGACTTTACCCAACATTTCTGCTACCAGCCTAAAGCTGAACTTTAAGGGATCTGGGTAGGCTGGCCATTTCCTTTTCTTTCATATTTCCAGTTACGTCTTTTTCATATAAATGCCAATTGTGTCTCATTTTCAAGAAAAATGCCGTTATGTTGCAAAAAAAAAATGGTTTGAAGATCCCTGTTTGGAATTGTGGATGTAAAAAAAAAAAATGTCATGGAGTGTGAAACATTTTATGATAAGATGTTGAAAGACTGAAATTTGCTAAACATCATTTCAGCAGAGAAATATTCATGGTACGAACGTGGTGAAATACAGTCCCCCTCAACGTTTACCTAAATTTTTGTCTAAATTCTGTCACTGAAGAATAATTATTAGCTCGACATGTTCATGTAATAAAACTTTTGTTATCGTCTTATTTTTTCAGGAATATGAAATATAAATAATAATAATAATAATAATAATAATAATAATAATAATAATAATAATATACCGCTATTCCAAAGATCATAGCGGTGAACAGCAAGTAAGCTAATTAGCAAGTAAGCTAACTTCGTCCCATTTTTGCCATCCCAATGTCCCACTTTTGTCTCTAGGAAATATGATCAGCTTTGGTCTAGGCCATGCTGCATCCTGACTGTGTCTCCAAGCTTTGTTAGGATGAAATGATTTATATTGCTGGTTGCACAGTTGGACCACAGGGATGCTTTTACATCCTCCACACGCTGAGAGCCTCCTTCTTTGTAACAGTTCCCCCTCCTGTTTTTCCGCCCGATATCCCAGCACTCTTATACTGAAAGGGGTCTGCCACTCTAAGCTCCATTCTTCTACCTGCCCCCTCCCCATTTAAAAGACTTGCCCTTCCTAACACATCCCTCCCCCAACCCATTTGCTAAGAGACTGCAGCTAGAATTTTCCTCCCATAGAAGGCAAGCTAGACTTATCTCAGCACTGCTAACCTTGCTACTATAAAAATCTTTGAAATGAAGGTTGCACACATTATATTTTTCATTGCACAGAAAACAGAGCCCTCCTTTTTACTAAGACAGTCGATCTGTGTTTAGGACAGTGATGGCAAACCTATGGCACGCGTGCCAGAGGTGGCACTCAGAGCCCTCTCTGTGGGCACATGTGCTGTCGCTCCAACACAGAGATCGCTAGAGTTTGTTACTAGAAAGCCAGAGGGACAGGGCACTTTGCAGTAAATAAGTGGGTTTTGGGTTGCAGTTTGGGCACTTGGCCTCTAAAAGGTTCACCATCACTGGTTTAGGCCATACTGCTTCAAATGGAAGTCATGGGATTCTGAGTGAATGCTCCTCCATCCAAAACCACCTCTGCACATATAAACCTAGTCCTTACGGAGAACATTGAGCCAGCATGTTGTAGTGGCTTCAGCGTTGGACTAAAACTCTGAAGACCAGGGTTCGATTCACGCTTGGACATGAAACCCATCGGGTGATCTTGGGCAAGTCACACTCTCTCAGCCTTAGAGGATGGCAATGGCAAATCCCCTCTGAACTAATCTTACCAAGAAAACTCCATGATAGGTTCACCATCTGTTGTTGTGTGCCTTCAAGATGTTTCTGACTTATGGCTACTCTATCATGGGGTTTTCTTGTTTTGCCATTGCCATCACTATCCTCTAAGGCTGAGAGAGTGTGACTTGCCCAAAGTCACTCAAAGGGTTTCATAGCTTAGCTGGGAATCAAACCTTGGTCTCCAACACTCAAAGCACTATGCCATGCTGCCTCTGGTTCACCTTAGTGTTGTCAAAAGTCAGAAACAACTTGAAGGCAAATAGGCCTTCCCTCTTGCAACCCGAAGTAGCCTGAAGTGGCAGGTTTGCCCCTTCCTCAGAGGCAGGTAGGCTATTGTGTGGAGTGATAGTCTGACAGAAGAGGGGACAGAATGGAAGGAAGAAGATGACTGGCAATACATTGTTTGATACCTAGGGAGGGGGTAGCAAGAAGGCATTTACTCAGAGATGTTGGTTATCTGTAATATTTTAATCAAAAAGAAGAAAAATAAGACAAGATGTGAGACAGTGTTTGCTTGACTTTGCTCCTAGTTTTAAGCTCTAATGCCAGCTGCATCCAGAAGTCATTGTTTGGTATAAGGCAGATGCTGTGTTTGGGATTACTTCACTTTCTGGAAAACCTGGACACAAACCTCATCCTCTGCTGTCATACGCTGAGGGGGAGAGAAAAGGAAAATGAGACATCATTATGTCTGCAACTCTGGAAACATTCGCACAAGACATGTCAGTACCACTAATGGTCTGAACAACCATCTGCATTGAGTTCTCTTTTGTGTTAATGCTGGGCAAGCAACTCAGAGCAAACAGGATGTTGTAAATAGCATAAGAACAACATATTTAAGGCATGATTACCATTTCACATTGTGGGGGAGATCCATAGCAAGATTTACAAGTCCTTGTAGTTGAAATTTCTTGTTTTTTAAAAGGATTTTTGAGGTTATTTGAATCATAGAACTATTTTCAAGATGGCTGCTGTCTGGCATGGCTACTGCAGTGTCAAGTCACTTGTTCTTGAGGTCAGCACAAGGCACCCAGCCTCTATCACATGGCTGTGCACCTTTTCTGACCTTAGAGTAAGCAACAGATGTCAGCGCTGGCAGAGCCAGGTAACACAGCTGGATGCATTTTTAATATCCACCTGACATCACAATGGAAGGCTTTGGATCTTCTGGGAAGAACCGGAGCAAACAAGGAGGCCTTTTAAAGACCATGTCAAGGAGGATATACTGTGGGTTTGGTGCTGAAACGACGAGGTATCTTCCGCTCTGTTTGTGACAGACTCAGAGTTTGGGCTCTTATGATGGAGGGAGGCCAGTTTGTTTAGACCATACAGACAGAGCCCAGAAAGCCGCTGTTTGGCAGAGTTCAGCAATTTCCCCAAAAAGCTCCCAATTCACCAGGTCTGGCCATACAAGTGTGCCAGCAGACACCAGTCAAGTCCCCATACATGGATCTTTCAAAGCCAGTGAGCTTGAGAGGCTAGCATTTGTATCTTCTGTTCAGCTTAACCAAAATATCACCAAACTGCACCTATTCCTGCATTTTTGGGATGTTAAGATACTTAATTCAGCCACAGGCAGGTAAATCCTAACCTGAAGAGAGTAGAGTATTTGTCATCCTATATATACATTTTGGAGTAGGCATTTTACTGATCATTGCAGATAGTTTTATCAATCAGTTTTGGGAAGTTAATGAATGGAATATTATACTCTAGTACTCTTCTGTCATTTGAACAGTAGCTTTATTCTCCAAGATGAAGCTGGCTCTATTGATACAAATTGTTGTGTGAGACTGGATTTAGCAGATGTCTTTTAAGGCATCTTTCTAGCTTTGAATAAACTCTTTAAGTACAGATGCATGTTTTCTTTCTATGACGTGTTCTCTCTTGTGTAGTCCAGGATCTGCTGTATAGTGAGGCTGCCACTGACCTGCAAGACACTCTGCACAAGCTTGGAGAATCCTGCTTCCTTTCCTGAGTGATGAATAAGCCCCCATCTTTCTGCCTCCCTCCCTCCAGGCATCTATGACTGAACTTTTTTCTGGAATCCTAATACACTTATTCAGCACAGCTGCCCCACATGTTTATAGATGGTGGAAGTCTCTTCATATAATGGGGCTGGTTAGAAATACTGTGGGCTGAAAGACAGGACACAGCCTAGAAAGATACAGTGGGCCCTTGATATCCACTGGGGTTTGGTTCCAGGACCCCACCCCCTGTGGATACCAAAATCCATGGATGGTCAAATCCCCTTATATACAATGGGCCTGGAATGCCTCTCTATCCATTTGCTAGGCTACCTTCTTGCTGATTTGTAAAATAACTGCTTTCCACTACAGGGCCTTGGTATCTGTTGGGGTTTGGTTCCAGGACCCCCAAAAGATAACAAAATCCATGGATGCTCAAGTCCCAATAAATACAATAGGATAGTAAAATGGTGTCCCTTATATAAAATAAAGGTTTGCTTTTTGAAATGTATATATTTTAAAAATATTTTCAAGCTGTGAATGCTTGAATCCATGGGTAAAGAATCCGAGGACACGGAGGGCCAACTATATACACTATCTCCCTGACTGTGGAATCTCATACAGACACTGTTTGCAAGAAGTGACAATGAGATGTTGAGGAGCATCACCCGCAGGGGTGTTGTGTTTTGATTTAATCACTCCTCCCTTCCTCAAACCGCACCCCAAGTGCTGTGATCACATTTCAAGGAAAAGAGAGCCAGGAGGACAATGGGAGGCTCCCCCTGAGCTCAGCCAAGTCAACTTTTGAACTCCTGGGAAGGATGTTGTTGTCAAGGGGCCTTTGCCTCCAGAGAAGGCGCACATAACTCATGGGGCCTCGCCTGGGCTTTTCAAGGGCTGTAGGCAAGGGGAGACCAGCTGCTCTGGGCTTCTGAAAAATTGTGTAGGCATCTCCCAAAGGCTTCCTCTGTAAAGCTGCCTGGGGCCCCTTTCTCACCAAATGAAGCCGATCCCCTTCTAGCCAGTGTCTCCAGCCTCGATTCTGCTTCTCTCCTTTCTGTTCACACACCAGCTGATCTCCTTCCCAGTAGACAATGGTCTGATGATGGAGATGGGGGGAAGGTTGGAGATACAGGAGAGATAATAGACAACAGGATTAGCTAAAACAAAATGTGCCTTTCTTCAGAGAATGATGCAGAATGCTGCTGGGAAATGCAGACAGTTCAATTTGTTGAGGCACACATACACAGTGGTTAAAGCTGCATCTGCGCTGTAGATATAATGTGGTTTGGCACCACTTTAACTGTCATGGCTCTATCCTATGGGATCCTGGGATTTGTAGTTTGTTTTGGCAACAGAGCGCTCTGACAGAGAAGGTTAAATATCTCACAAAACTACAAATGCCAGGGTTCCATAGTATTGAGCATAGCAGTTAATGTCAAGCTGCATCATATCTGCAGTGCAAATGCAGCCTAAGGCTACAGCCACTTAGACATGCATTCCCTTTCTTTCTGAGTATTTTTATTTCAGGTGTTTGTGACTGCATATCCATTTGGAAGACAGCTATGAAACAGAAGGGCCTGCTTTTGAAATTCATTTCTGCCATGGACACAGCAGCTTAGTAAGTCACACATTCTGTCTCAGCTTCCTCCTCAAACTGCAGTAGGAGAAAATACCTTTTTCTCTTGCAAGGTCAGTATACAGTAGGGGTGGGAACTATGGGGCTCTTCCAATGTTTTGGACTACAACACCCACCATTTTTCATCACTGCCTATGCTGGCTGTGGTGGTTTGGCGTTCAGCATGGTATAGTGCTTTGAGTGTTGTACTACAACTCTGGAGACCAGGGTTTGATTCCCAGCTCGGCCACAAAACCCAGAGTGATCTTGGGCACATCACACTCTCTCAGCCTCAGGGGAAGGCAATGGCAAACCTCCTCTGAACAACTGTTGCCTAGAAAACCCCAAGATAGGCTCACCTTAGGGTCACCATAAGTCAGAATTGACTTGAAGGCAAACAACAACAACAACAACAACAACAACATGGTTTAAGTGTTGGAATATAATTATGAAGAGCAGGGCTTGAATTCCTGTCGGATCATGGAAACCCAGTGGGCGACCTTGGGCAAGTCACATTCTCTCAGCCTCAGAGGAAGGCAAGGATCACAAACCCTTTCTGAACAAATCTTGCCTAGAAAATCCTGTGATAAGCGTCTTAGGGTCACCGTAAGACAGAAATGACTTGAAGGCACACGACAACAAATGACATCTGAAAGGCCGCCTCTGTTATAAAGACTACAAGATGATGTAAGCATGTAAAGTATTGTTCAAGCAGTCAAAAACAATGTAAGTGCTAAGTATTCTGACCCAAACTTCACAATACCTGAAGGTTCCACTTTCTGGAAAGGCCAGCTGGATTAAAAAGAGCCAAACCAGAAGATGTTTTAGTGCTCCTGAAATTGTGTAAACCCTACTGGGGACAGTAAGTCATTCCAATTTTTAAAATCTGAGGAACAAAATTTTACCCATAGCTTTTACATGGCTCTGGAGTCTAGTTTTTATGATCAGAGCTGCATTCATTTGAGAACAATGTTATAAATGCTATTCCAGGCATCCCAAAGGTGCTTTTGGGTTTTTTTATGAACTGAAATGGGAAGTGAGAATTCAGTGAAGCCGAGACTGTGTCTATATGCCCTTTGTTTATAAAACAGCTCAAAGAACCACTTTAGCTGATATTTCAAAATAGCCCAAAATAAAACAAAGAAACAATCCCTCTCTAATTATTGGTTTGAATGTACATAAATGGACCAAGACTAAGCTGCTGAAGATTCGTTTTCATGAAAATGACTGCCTGCATGATCTTAAGAAAATGGCTGCATTCACACAATGGAAAAGTCCAGAACTTAGAAAATAGTGTAGGAAATAGTCATAGAAGTCAAGGAACTGAACTAATGGCTCCATTCACAAAACTGCACAACCAGCCAGGGATACCTGCAAGCCCTGGTTTATCAGGTATGAGTGGACTGCCAGTGTGTGATACACAGTCATTCCTACTGGTAGCAGAACAACTGTGTTATCCAAAATGATGGATCAGAGAGTCAACTGGTACAAGTGGTGTGTGATCAGCTACCAGCAAATTGATCATTGCAGATAAACCAGAATTTGCTTGGATCCCTGGTTAGTTGTCTTGTCATATGAATGCAGATAATAATTTTGTTCTGTCAATTTTATGACCTTTTCTCTAGGTTTGTTTTTAGATTCTGATCTGCCAGCTGCAAAAACGAGTGACAAAATATACTTGCTGGAGTGTTAAAGGAAGGTCTCAGTTTCAAATCCTTGCTCAACCATGTAACTCAGAGGGTGGGGCAGAACAGACATTAATTGAAAGTTATAGAGAACAACTAAGCATTTGCTTATTTTACTTTGGAGTAAGTGCAGGGTCCAAGTGCAATTGGCTCAAGACGATAGTGTGTAGGGAATGGGAGTTGTAGTCCAAAAGCAATTGTTGCCCACCCCTGCTTTAAAGCAAAGGCTCGCCGTTTTGGGCCTCCCTTCCAAAGCAGTTAAGGACAAGCCAAACAATGTCAAGCACTTTCAATATTCAAGATGTTTTTTGTTATTGCTAAATTATTTTTATATAGCATTCTACCTTCCTTTGCACATCCTCCACATTTTCATGTCAAGAACCTTTCCTGAAAGCTATGCCTAGCCAAAGGTGGAACGCTTATCCACATCACTGGCTCTTAGGAATGAACTCACCCTAGTCCACCGTTTTTTACCAGGGACAGAATATTGTCCTGTGGTGCTGGACTGGGGTTCATGTGAATATGGTTTAAAATAATAAACAGCTGGAGAAAACCCATATAAGACCTTGCCCTGTGGAAAAACAAACTGTCCCAAAGATTTCTGTCAAAGTACAAAGCACTGAGTTGGGATCAGGGTCTTGGTATGAAGAGATCCCCTTAACTCCTTGCCCACCCAACTGAATGTTCCTGGGAACTATGTCTAGGACCCTCAGTGCCTTTTACTACCCGCCTGGGGTTGCAAGAAAAAAGGGCAAGCTCTCTCTCTCTTTGTATCTCAGAAAGCATTTGGCAGGACAGAATTTCGGCGGCACTCACGTCGTGGAGTCCTCACCTAACCTGAAGCCTACTCTGCATAATGAAATGCCCTCGTTTCCATGCAGGTTGTCTCATTGTGTGGAAGGTTGTCTCATTGTGGAGAAGACACAGAAGAAGCATTCCAGCACCACAGCACATCGAGGCTGCCAAGAGTATTTTTAAAAATCCCTACTCGAGTAAACAGGCCACTCATAGGGCTTGTTCTTTGTCTCTACACAAATTAGAGCTTTTTCATAGCATGTGAAGGGCTTTCTTTCTGCTGGTCAGGTTGAATCATAGAATCGTAGACTTGGAAGAGACCACAAAGACCATCCAGTCCAAACCTATTCTGCCATACGGGAACTCTCAATCAAAGTATCCCTGACAGATGGCCATCCAGCCTCTGCTTAAAGACCTCCAAAGAAGGAGACTCTGAGGAATGAGTGTGTTCCACTGTCAAACAGCCCTTAATGCCAGGAAGTTCCTCCTAATGTTCAGGTGGAATCTCTTTTCCTTCAGCTTGCATCCATTGTTC
>NC_056523.1:225260789-225315356 GCF_019175285.1 Sceloporus undulatus
TCATTCGGATGCTTTGATTGGGAGTTCCTGCATGGCAGAAGGGGGTTGGCCTGGATGGCCCTTGTGGGGTTTATTCCAAACCCATGATTCCAATTTTAATCGCGTTTTAATGTCAATCGCGCGATGTGCACGGGTTAATCCCTGTTTAAGGGAGAAGTGAGGAAGGCGCAGCCCGGCATCTCCCCTCCCAGGGCATGGCAAGTGGACCAGAGTCCCTGGGGAGCCCCTCCTTCCCTCCCGGGCGCGGAGTGGGGAGTGTGTGTGTGTGTCTCCCAGTCCCACCCTGGAGCCCCTTCCTTCTGCAGCACCTGCCTGCCTCCTGCCCGCATTGGCTGCCGGCGCCCATCCATCACTGGCGGGCGCTGCTGACATCATGCTGCAGTGGCTGGGCTGGGCTGGGCTGGATGGGCTGGGCACAGAAGAAGAGGAGAACTGGAGAGGAGAGGCACTGCTGTCCCATCATCCAGTGGCCAGTGGAAGGAAGCAAGCAAGCAAGCAAGCAAGCAAGGAAGAGGAAGGAAGGAAGGAAGGAAGGAAAAGAGGGATTGTGTCCCTGGGCCCCCCCAGGATGGCCTCTGGGCAGCCCCTCACCTCTCCCTCCCTCCTCTTCCTCCTCTTCCTCCTCTCTGGAGCCCTAGGCAACAAAGGTGAGCTTTGATTCCTGACTGCCCCCCTCCCCAAGCCCCTCTTCGGCTCCCATGCCCCACCTCTCCCCCAGGGCAGCCTGGCAGGGCTCTTTCACATGGTCCTCCACTTCTGCCCACCTCCCAGCAGCCCAAGATCCCCACTGATCCCCCTCTGGCAGCCTTGAGGCTTCAGGTCTGTCCTCACTCCCCTTTGATTATTTTCTTCCTACCTGCCTTATTGATTATGGAGGAACCTATGCAAGGGAGGAGGAAGGGAGCTGCAGGGAGAAAGGTGCAGAGGATGGAGGAAGGCATCAAAGAGCCCTTTGCATTCCAAGCACGGACACCCAAGACACACACACACACAGAGATCTACACACAGACACACATCTGGGTAACAAAAAACACCTAGCCAGGTTGGCCCCATAGTCAATCCATTAACACCCCAACAGTTATACTTTCATTTGGACAACCAAAATGCACAAATACATTTGCACATAAGAGACAGGTGTGCATTTTGGTTGTCCCCATAAAGGTATCCTTGTGTTGTCTGTTACACATCTGGGTGTTACACAAGGGAAGGGAGGTTGGTGGCTCTCTGGTTGGAGTCCCCAATACAAGATTAAGCTGCCCTGGGTTCTCTATAAGCAGGGAGGGTGACTGATTCATTAATTCATTGACTAACCAGGTGTTCTCGGAGAACAGGGTGGTGTTTCGACTACCAGGGTGTGTACCTGTGTGTGTATGTGTGTGCGTGCGCGTCTGATCCAAAACATTCTGGGGGGATGCATAAGACCCTTGCCACCTCTTGAAGGAGAAGGAAGGAAGGGAGTGTGAAGAGCATCTGGTTTCTATTGTCACTGTTCTCCTCCCTTAAAAATTGTGTGTGTGTTCTGTGTGTGAGAGAGGGGGAGAGGGAGAGGGAGGGGGGGAGGGAGCTATGCAGCACCATTAGGATTCAGAGAGCCTGTTGGTCTTGCAGAGAGAGGGAACAGTGATGCTTCTCTCCCTGAGAGCCAGTCCGAACCACCTGCAAACAAGGAAAGCTGGCTCTGGCTCTTAGGGCAGGAACCTGCCTGAGTCCCTCTTAAGAGGTTCCTCTCAACAGCTCTTCAAGTGGTCCATGGAAAAGGAGAAGGATCAACCCCTCCATCTTCAGATTGTTGCCCCAGCAACAGGGGCATCTTTGGCACTGCAATAACCCCCCTCCCCTTGCCATGTCTGAAAGGTTTTCGAATAGGGACCTGGGGTGGGAGTGGGGGGTGCAGGTGAGGGGTTGCTCCCGGAGGAGAAAGAAGAGATGCTGGTCTTTTTTCTGGATCTTTTGACATCAAGCCTGATCTCAACCTGGTGAGATGGCTAGCCTGACTGAGAGGACTGCCTGTGGCTTCTTGTCACATCATCTGAGCTCCCAGAACCCCTCTCTGCTATTCCATCTCAGTTTTTAAACCTCATGTTCCTTAGGTTTGTGCCGCATCCCTCTTGCTCGCCCACCCTGGGCTGATGGCAGACCGACCAATGCCCCCTGGTCCAAAACTGGACTGTTTCCGTTGAACTGTGCCCTTCAGTGCCTATTCCTGCAGTTAGACGTGTGCACGGGCAGAATCAGCTCAGACCATCTAGACTAGTGTCCTGTTTCCAACAAGGGCAAAACAGAGCCTTTCCAAAGGAGAACATGAAGGCAACGATCGCCACACACCAACCTCACCACCAGTTTTTGTCCCCTGTTGAAAGGCACACACTTGGCTATTAAATGCCAATAGCTTTTGATAAGACAGCCTTCTCCCATTCTGTCTTAACTGGATAAATTTGGCAAGGCCTTTTGGATAGCTATCAGAGCTAGTGGCCACCTCCACTTTATCTTATTGTGGTGAATCCCATAAAATTACTGGTTCTTTCTTTGTAGGGCCATCCTGTGGCTGTTCTGATATACACTTATAAATCCAGTATGACTGGTGGGTGACTAGAAAGTTCTAATTCAATAAGAGACAAGTGGATGTTTAGTTTCCATATATTCTCTCCATACTGTTCAACAAGCCTGGAATTGGTATATAGTCTACTTTTTATGTGTGTGAGATTGTCTGGAGCAGTCAGGGCCAAGAGCAGTTTAGTCACATGAATTAGGAGCTGGGTGTATTGTTGCTGCCATTTAGATGACTAACAGCACCTTATTTGAGTTGCAGGATCACACAAATGCAGTTGCACATCCTGTTCCCACATGAAGGCTCAATGATCTCCCACATGAACACAGCTGCCCTGTATGGTTTGATCGCAAGCACACTGGCATTTAGGATCAGCCCAAGATGGTTTGTGTCTCAGATAGAAAACTGAGCCTTCACTAACTCTAGCTTCCCCAAACTATCATGTACCCAAGCCTATCATGAACTTATGCAGGAACTGCAGATTTCAGTAAGGCTCAAGCCACTGGATTTACCCAAATGGGTCAAATATATCTATGTCTCACTCTGTTACTCTTAAAAGGACTCGAGATCCATTTTTTATGAAGTGATTCCTTCACCTTGTCTTTCCTTGCCTTGTGATTGTCCTTGAAGGTCCTCTTGTGGGAGACTCCATCAAACTGTCCAATCCAGTTTGTCCATATCCTTGAACAGTGGGGTTTAGAACTGAACACAGGATTCCAGGTGAAGCAGAATACTGTTAGTTCCCTCTACCTGAATGCTATAATAGTGGTGATGCAGCCTAGAACTGCATTCTCACTTTTGTCCACCACATCACACTGCTGACTTAGGCTTAGTTTGTAGTCTACTACAAGACTCCTTGATCTTTTCCACATGGGCCAGGTGTCACTCCTGTACTTGTGCATTTCATTTTCTCCTGCCTAAATGTAGCATCTTTACATTTATCCATGTTGAAATTCATTTTGTTAGTTCTGAGGTATTAGGTGCCCCTCCTAATTTCATGTTACTGCGGGTGCTCTGCCGCAAGGGCTGGGTTCCAGTGGGAGGCACTTGCTTCAAGGTGATCATCCCAGGTGCTGATACCTTCCCAGCTTTCCATCCATTCTGAAAGTCTTCGGGACGCTTCCAGGGTTGCAGACTTATGAATGGAGGAAGCCACATCTCTGTCTGTGGAGGATAAACCTAGAGAGGGTGGGGGTTGTAACTAGGCCATTGTGATCTAATCCCAGAGACCCAATTTGTCAGAGATTGGTTGGGGGGTGGGTGGCTGGGGAGGGAGTGTCAATTTATAATGATTTTTCTTCTTTTCCTTTCTCTCTCTACCCCCACCCTCATCTGTTTTCCCTGCCCTGGAGGTTGTGTGATAAAGATTAATTTGCTATTTCTGGGCCTGTGACATTTTTCAGAGCCTTCTGCTAGCTGCTGCCTCAATGTTGAGTCTGGACCTGGTCCAGCCAACAAGATTAGCACTTCAGGCAATGAGGAGGGGTCACAGGGAACATGGCACATGGCACATGCCAGGACAGCACAAGGGATGCTGCTTGGGGCTGGATGCATGGAGAGAACAGAACTGAGGACATGGCGGGGGTGGTTGGGTGGCTGGGGGGACCAAGGCCTCCTCAGCACACTTGTATTGTGGAAACCTCCCTCCCGCTTTTCCCTGTAGACTCTTCCATCCCCACATCTAGCCAAAACAAACTCCAACCCTTGTGACTCTTGCCTCCCCCTCGATTGTTTATTCTGCCATTTAAACTGTGGCTGTAAGGTCCCTGGAAGCAGGCACCTGGGTCCATCTTATGAAACTCTTTAAAGAGAGAAAGCAGGCCTATGGATGGCTCTGGTGTGGCCACGATATCCATCACAGCAATGCCTCAATTATAAATTGCCTGACTGTGGCTTTCTGCAAATTTGATCTCTACAGCTTCTTAAACCTTTTTGCCTGAATGCAGGGTTAACATCCCATTTTCCTGTTTCCAAATCTTTAGCCCTCAAAAGAACTTTCAAATTATGGGATTTATAATGTACTAAAATGTATTGGGCTTCATGATTCTTTATATATACAGTATATTACTAATTTGATGGATTTTATGTATGTACACACACACACATACACACACACACTCTTTATATTTTATAGATACTTAGAAGAGCTTTCTGGACAAAATGGGGTTTATCTGTCTTTCTGCATGTTATGAAATGAAATGTAGGGATTAATCTAATGCTATCTAGAGTCTAAGTAGAAGCATTTCAGAGTAGAAACCTTTGCCTAGCCCAAGACAGTCAAATAATGGCCGCACACTTAAGAGCATTTAACACTGTCAGAACAAAATGGAATAGTAAAGAGATTAGATATTTACATTAATTACAGCAATAATCCCACAACTAATTAGGTAGCTGGTACTGTGAAACAATATCTGAAAGCATAAGAAAAATGTAACAGATTGGAGTAGCTTCATGAAGGTACTTGGTGTGTGTGTGTGAAGAAGGATTAGAATAAGGAAAGCTTTGCTGGTTCTCTCTCTCTCTCTCTGTGTGTGTGTGTATGCACACTGCAGAATTAAAGCAGTTTGATACCACTTTAACTGCCATGACTCTATCCTACGAAATCCTAGGATCTGTACTTTGGTGAAGTATTCAGCCAGGCTTGTCAGACAGCTTTAGTGCTTCACCAAACTACAAATCCTGGCATTCTGTAGGACAGAGCCATGGCATTTAAAGTGGTATCAAACTGCTTTAATTCTGCAGTGTGAATGCACCCTCTGTCTCTGTCTCTACACAAACACCCACTCGGTGTTTGTGTATCTGTCCGGTGACTGCTTAACAAGGCAGCAAACTACAAGGTTTCTGCTACAATCAAGCTAACTTTGGATCTGATGGATCCCCAACTGTTCCATTCCATTCCGCTGGGCAGGTCCATGGTTGGCTTGTTAGCTGCAGCAGCTTTGAGCTGGGGTACCAAATCATCCACCCCACTTTCAGTCAAGGTAATTTGAAAATTATGATCTCCTGGGCCAAACCCCATTCCCCATCCCTTCTACCTTACTGGACAAAAGTCAGTTGGGTTTAAGATGTGATGGTGGTGGTGGTAAGATCTACCACTTCTGTCCTCATGAATATCCTGTCCTTCATTTTATTATATGGGCCCAAACAGACAGGCCAAAATAAAGCTGCTTCGAGTCACTTTGGAGGTATGCTGTTTAAATGATGCATGTGTCTTAAGAGGCCAGAAGCCGTGCCAAAGCCATGCTCCAGTCCTAAGAACTGGAGCACAGCTTTGGTGCAGCTTATAGCCTATTAAGATGCATGCGTCATTTAAACAGCATACCTCCAAAGTGACCCAAAAGCAGCTTTATTTTGGCCTGTCTGTTCGGGCCCATATATTTTATTTTATACCTTCTCTAGAAAGCTGGTTATTTTAGTTTATACTTTCCTAGAAATGGTTCATGGTCATGGGCCTCATACTTCTTGGTCCTGGGTAGATCTCTCTGACCTGTAAAGCCTACCATGTTGGCAGTTGCCATTCATTGGGGGTGGCAGCTTGTGTCATTTGGAGGTGCTTCTAGTTAGTTATCTGGTGGGAGACATTTTGCTCATATTTCCGTCTTTGTCTCTGGCTGCTGCAGAGCAGGCTGCCCTCCCTCTTGGCTGCCATCTGTGCATTGGGCCTCTCGGAATAGTGTGCCAACTTCATTTCTAAATCCCAGTTCAATAAAAATGAGGCATATCTTTTTGCTGTGGTGGTGTGCCTTCAAGTCTTTTCTGATTGATGGTGCTCCTAAGGCAACTAATTTGCATTTTGTTTTAAATTGGATGTGCCCCCCCCCAGTCCTAGCTTGCCTTTAGCAGGATGTAGTACCAACTAAATATACGTAAGATTGCACCCTTAGTCATTATTATTTCTGATAAGTGGATGGATTTTGTGTATGTGTGTGCGTGTGTACTTTCTTCATGTGATTTCTCTCTTCTGTATCCTGAAGAGGATGCAAAGTAGATGGAATATACGATACAGCAGTAAGGTGTAAAGAGAGACATTATGATTGTTAATGAGTACATCAATGTGGATGGCTTTAATCCTATTTACCACCTCTTTTACACTCTAAATTCTTGCAGCAAACAAGCACAAGCCCTGGATTGAGGCTGAATATCAAGGTATCGTTATGGAGAATGACAATACAGTTCTGCTGAACCCACCCCTCTTTGCTCTGGACAAGGATGCTCCACTGCGCTATGCAGGTACGTGGATGGAGGGTGGCTGGAAGAGGGAGAGGAACAGAATCATTCCAAGGTTAGATATTTCTTATGCACAACCTGAGTCTCAGCCAGGTCTAGGTCTGTATTGGAAAATGTCTGCTGGAAGCTTCAACAGTACATACGGTGTAGGCATTGTACAGTATGTGTATTTTAAAGCCATTGAATAATATGTATTATAATGTTATAAAACTAAAGTGGAATATACTTTATATGTATATTTTTATAAGTGCAAAAGGCCCTGCTTATTAGACATCTTCATGTTTTTGCATTCACTGGTAAGAAGGCATGAGCAGGCTTGTTTTCCTATTGAGAATACTGCAAGTACATTTTTGTTATGATGGTATAAGTAAGGACCAAAGTGAATCTTTAAATATATGACTTAACTCTTGCGTTGCTTCTTTGTTTTGTTTTGTTTTGTTTACTAACTATCAACAGCAGGAGAACTCAGTTTAGACAAGGAATCAGAATTTGCGGAGAAAGTCAATTTAATGCTTTGACCCTTAGTAGTCCCCACCTCGGTCTTCCCATTTGTGGCTACTTAAAGCATGAAAGGGCCGACAGAGCAGAGGTTCCCGGCACTCTGTTGTCACCTCCCCATAGCTATGGTTGGGGTGTTCCAGATTATAGAGTGTTTGCTTCAAGGGTTCAGGGGTTTGCTTTCCTCTACAGAGTCTCTGGGGGAAAGAGTTAAATGTCTGCATGCAAGTGGGCAATGGGCTAATTTTTGATATTGGCCCCATTCTGTGGAGATTATTGCACTCCCCAATACAAGGGGAAATGTACCGTGGGCTTCTGCCAGCTTCTAGATGTGGAACGCTCTGGCAGGGTTATTGTTTGAGAGATATGTTTCCATGAAGGCCCAAGGAAAGATTCTCCCATTATCATCAGGGTCCCACCTGGATTACTCTCTTGATGTAGAATTGCCAGGGTTCAGTAGTAGGACCATATCTCCCTAAATTTAGGAAGGTAATGGTGGCAGCTTCATGCAGTGAACTCACAATGTCACTTCTCTTTGTACTACCTGTGAATCACAAAAAGGCATGTTTTGAAAGTGGGTTTTGGAGAAGATATGTGCCATTCATGTGGCAAAACCCTTGACGCAGTCTGCTATGTGGAACATCTATCCGAAACTAGAAAATGATGATTTGCCAGTAAAAGTTACCTCTAACCCTTTGCTAAAGAGGACATAATGAAACCATGTTTCAAATGTAACAAGAGATGAAATGAGGGGGTCATTCAGATGCCTTTTATTTTTAAGTATGACAGTGCACATAATCTCACTCACAAAGTGTGGGTTTGTTCACACTATGGAACCACATCTATGGCATCTCTGAAAATGGGGTGCTTACATGTGCAAGGCAGTTGAATAAAGATGGAGTTATGTGGAT
Source organism: Sceloporus undulatus (assembly GCF_019175285.1). Classification (NCBI taxonomy): domain Eukaryota; kingdom Metazoa; phylum Chordata; class Lepidosauria; order Squamata; family Phrynosomatidae; genus Sceloporus; species Sceloporus undulatus. The sequence continues at coordinate 225,268,974 of NC_056523.1, forward strand.
GTGTTTGAAACGGGTTCAAGACATGCAGAGTTTCATCCTGTTTAATCCTGGGCCTATCTGCATCGGTTATTCACACTACTGATGATACAAATCTTTTTTTAAAACTGGGGGGGGGGGAGAGAAACGGTAGAGATTATCCTGGGTTAAGTGGAGTTTTTTTGGCCAAACTTAATTGGAACATGCTTTAATTGCATGCATTTGAAATACATCTGAACAAAAAGATTCAACCCAGATTCAACCCAGATTATTTTCACCATCTGAATAACCCATTCAATATGAGGAAGGAGGAATAAGAAGAAACCGTTTCTAGTTACTTTTAAAAGTTATTTTAAGGGGGCATTTCCGAGGCATTTTGAGTGGAATTTTTCAATGTTTATACAAGTCTGGAATGGAAAAGTAACAGACAAGACACTGAGCAATGAGTTACCAAAGATCTTTGCAATGTAAAAAAAATTGTAAAAACTACTTTGTTGAGCTTTGCAGATAACTTTGACATACTACCTCTCTAAACTGCTTAATGGACATAGTTCAAATGGAATTTGCAAAGTAGGTGTCTTCTGTGACTTGGTGCAGAAAACCAGGGAGCATTGAGAGGCATGGTGGAGTGGAGGTGGTCTGGTTTACATGAAAAAAGGGGTGCTTGCTTCATGTATTTCCCCCCTTTCCTCTTTCCATTTCTTTCTTCTGGGGACCCAGGTGAAATTTGTGGATTCCGGATTCATGGGGCAGGGGTGCCTTTTGAAGCAGTGATCCTGGACAAAGCAACAGGCGAGGGGTTGATCCGGGCCAAAGAGCCAGTGGACTGTGAAGCTCACAAGGAGCACACCTTCACCATCCAGGCCTATGACTGTGGTGAGGGACCAGATGGTACCAACACCAAGAAATCCCACAAGTAAGACCAACTTTTATTGGATTCAGAGTGGTGCTAATGCTACTTTCCCCTTAACTTGTCAAGGGTTTTAGAGGAATACCATTTATGACAGTCTTGGATTAAGCCCCACAGAAAAATCTTCCTTCAGGAAATGTGAAGTATTTTGTTTCAGATTTCTGTAGGATATTTAAAAGTCTGTAGAATAGTTGACTGAATGCCCCTCTAATACCACATTTCTTTGATTGTTAGTAAATTTTATTAACGTGGTCTGTGCAGCATTTGCTTATGCTCTAAAGTACTTCAAACCGTAGGATGGAATAACATGATGTCTCAGAAAGTGTGGTACAAAACTCATGTTTGTTGATGTAATGTGAGTGGTGATGGGATGCTTGAAGGAAAAAAGTGGTAGTAACAAATGGAGTAGCCTGAGCAATCCTGTACCCATTGATTCTTCTGCAAATACTTCCTGCCCCACAAGACTTCTATCTGCCCATTTGACTTACTTCTAAAGATGACTGCAAAGAATATGATGAAAAATAACCTGGGAAGGATGTTTGTCAGGGACAACTGATAGGTAGAGGGAAGGCTAATGGCTTCTTTCTTCATAGAAAATACCTCCACCCTAGTCTTACATGGGAAACAGGGTTTAGGAACTTGTATATTTCCTCATAATGTTCAGGTCTGCTCTTGTTAGTCTTTACAAAAATCCTATAAAATAGATAAGAATTATTAATTTGATGTTGGGCGGTGGGGGTTAGAATGGGAGAGCTGACTGGTAATTGCTTGTCTAAGGCCCTTGCTTTATCACACTAGCAGGCAAACAGGATTTAAACGAGATTTAAACTAGAGAAAACCAAGAAATGTCTGAAGTTTATCACACGATGTTTCCTGTTTTTTTCTAGTTTCATTTAAATCTCATTTGCCCGCTAGTGTGATAAAGCAGCCTGTGTGTATAGGCCAGAATACTCTGAAGTCAGCCCAGAGTATTCTGGCCCTGGAGCTGTGCCATGTCCCCGCATTACCTGGCACTCCCATTGCAATGCAGGGCAGTTGTTTGCATATGTGTCCCACTGTGCTGTCTGGTGCTGCCACCTCCATGCATTGTTCCCTTTGAGGGAACAAGACGCCCAGTGTCAATCATGTGGCTGGATGCCTCCTTCTGACCTCAGAGCAAGTGACTTGCTGTGGCAGCAGATACACCAGGTAGCACAGCGGGATGTGGTATAGACAACCGCCTGGCATCACAACAGGGAGCTCTGAATCTTCCTGGAAGATGCAAAGCAAAAGGTGAATTCTAAAAAATTGTTATACACTGCTCCCTCGGGTTACGAAATTAATTCGTTCCGCGGCCGCTTTCGTAACCCGAAAAGCCTTCGTATGCCGAATTGCCATAGGCGCTAATGGGGAAAAGCCGCGTTTCGTGCGAAAAAGCGCCGAAAAGCACCAAAAAAATTTTTCGTAACCCGAAAATACATTCGTAACCCGGAACAATGATTTCCAATGGGATTTTTTCGTATCCCGGAAATTTCGTAACCTGGGTATTTCGTATCCCGAGGTACCACTGTAAAGGGTATACCTCGTTTTGGTGCTGAATGGGTCAGACATAGGGTTGCCATAATTCTCTACCATGAAACTGGGGGAAATGTAGGAGAAAATGTAGGCCATTGAAGAAAAATTGTTAATGTGAACTGCCTTGGGTCCCTTCAGGGAGAAAGGTGGGATAGAAATTAAATAAATAAATGGAGGACATGACCCATTAAAACCCAAAAACATTAATAAAACTAGAAAAACCCCATTAATATAAATTCATGCTGTGCCTCATTTCCAGGGAAGGGTTGCTGTGCCGCCTGTGCCACAGGCCCAGGGAGGTCTCCCTTAGCCTTGCCGCAGGATCAGGGAGGTGGCACTGGTGGCTGAGAAGGCCCCAGCCCCAACCACCCAGCCCCAAGTGAGGCCTGGTGGACTTGCCAGGCCTCACAAGCCACCGCCACCACACCAAAGCGGTGGTGGGACATTCTTCTAAAACTGGACTGCGACATCCCCAAAGGCTGAAAAATCAGGAATGTCTTGACCAAAACCAGGATATGGCAACCCTAGGCAGACATTGCCTGAACTGTTCACACCAGGACCAAGGACTCCCCACTAAGAGGACCCGGGGGACAATGCTTCTTTGGCCCATGCTTACAGGGCCTCAGATCACATCAAATCTGTGATCTTGCCTGTCTCCAGGTCATTCTGAGCTGAGGTGAAATCTGAAGTAGGACTAAGGACACAAGGAAGTTCACTTATATGGTAGAAGCTATTCAGAGACTTCCATGGTCCTGCCTAGAGATGCTGGATGCTGAGCCTGGAATCCTCTGCATGTAAAGCAGGTGTTCAGATCCTAAGCAGTAGCCCTTCCCTTTCCTTATTGACAATGATGGTGCATGTGTGCACTATGTGTGCACTAAGCATAGTGCAAACTCTTGTGCACCGTGTCAGATGGTTTCTTGGATGCTTTAACCTTAACCCCATGAAACCTCTGCTGACGTTGACAGGCTTGTTTCCTCTGTGCCTTGATTAATTATGGGATCTTGGAAAGTATGACTCTTGTATTTCCACGCTTAACTGTAGTTTTGTGTTCTTTGAGATTCTGCTTGTTAGAGGCAACATGAATCAGCCAGGATTTAAATTTGTGGTAAGCGCTACCTCAGTTCAGTCCTGGATTCTTTAATTGCCAATGCCCATCTATGAAGCAAGAAAGAATACTCCTGAGCAAGTGTAGAGGACAATCCTCTGATCACTGAGTAACTACTGCCGACTCTTACACCTTTGAAAAGAAGGGCATAGAGAGAATTCAGTTTTCCAGGGAAGTTAGAGGCTCAGCATCTCTCTTCAGAAATGAGTTCATGGACTCAGCTCTTCATTGACTCTTTTTTGCTCAGGGCCACTGTTCATGTGCGGGTGAATGATGTCAACGAGTTTGCTCCAGTCTTTGTGGATAAGCTTTACCATGTGGCAGTGACAGAAGGGAAGCTCTATGATCGCATCCTGCGTGTGGAAGCCATTGATGGTGACTGCTCCCCTCAGTATAGCCAGATCTGCTACTATGAGATCCTGACTCCAAACGTCCCTTTCCTCATTGACAATGACGGTGAGGACATGAACTGGTCCCTGGATGCTAAGTGGCCACATAAACTGGGGAAATATTGTTGTGAATCATACAGGTTTAGGAACGAGACAGTTGCTGTGATATTGAAGGCAAACTAGACAATATGGCAGAATTCAAAGATATAGCCATGTTAGTCTAGAAAATCAGTATGCAAAGGGATCTTGCAGCACCTTTGAGACTAACTGAAAGACAGAAGTTGGTAGCGTGAGCTTTCCTAGACTTGAGTCTACTTCCTCAGATGCTTCTTGTGCCTCGCAGGAAGTAGGCTGAGGTCTACAAAATCTCATACTACCAATTTTTCTCTTTCAGTTAGTCTCAAAGCTGCTCAAAGATTCCTTTCTATACTAGACAACATGGTGTTTTGTTTTTGTTTTTAACTAAAAAGCAGGTGTTAGAGGACCAGAAGAGTGGCAATGGGATTAGGGGATGTTTAACCTGCTATGAGAGTCAGCATGGTATAGTGGTTTAAGAGCTGGACTATGACTCTGGAGAGCAAGGTTCAATTCCCAGGTCAGCCATAAAACCCACTGAGTGACCTTGTGCAAGTCACACTCTCTCAGGCTCAGAGGAAGGCAATGACAAGTCTCCTCTAAACAAACCCTGCCAAAAAAAATCTCATTATAGGTCCACCTTAGGGTTGCCATAAGTCAGAAATGACTTGAAGGCATACCACACACACATAACCGCCTATATTCCTGCTACTGTCCACTCAGTAGTGCCACTGTCCAGCTGCCAGCTCATGGGAGAATACTGGGGCCATGCTCATGCAGACAGGAATGGGCATGTGGTGAGAGGGAAACATGTAACCCAGATATAAGTTTTCAGGGAGACAGCCATGTCACTGTTTCACCATTAAAAGGAAAAGTGGTCTGTGAGTGTGGTGGTGGTGGTGGTGGGAACAGAAGGAAGGCTTTACAGCACCTTTGAGATTAACTGATATATTTAAGCATAAGCTTTGTGGACTCTGTTACATCATATACTAAAATATATCTGTTAGCCTCAAAAGTACTCAAATCCACCTTTTCCCTTCTCTAGTTATAAGTACTATATCTAGTCTTTTTGTACCCTTATGCTGTTCTGATGTTTCCTGCAGTAAACATAGAAAATGAGAAGGGCAGATTTGAATTCCCAAATGTATCATGGGCAGAGTTTAGCAGCAATGTGACTTCTGCCATATAAAGTTCAGAATGGCTCAAAGCTTGGAGATGGTGAACTCTGTTACTAGGGGGATTACTGAAATTATTAGGAGTGTGCGCCCATTATGTGCCTTCCCTTCTCCCTTCCTTTCTCATCCCCGCCATACTCACATTCATACCAAATTTCCTTCCTTTTTTCATACCATGAGTATACATATTTCTTTTCCTAAAATTTCCTTTTTGATTTCCTTCTTTCCCTTTCTCCACTTTTTCATGTTGCCTCCCATTGTATACCTTTAATGCTGCATTCCCCCCCCCTTTTTTTTTGTTCAAGTTTGCATTTCATGGTTGGCTTTCATGTTTTTCAACCTTTTAACTCATTCTTACTCTTTTGGCCAGGGAATATTGAAAATACTGAGAAACTTCAGTACAGCAGTGAACGCCTTTATAAGTTTACTGTGACAGCCTATGACTGTGGCAAGAAACGGGCCTCTGATGATGCTGAGGTGGAGATCCAGGTGAAGCCCACCTGTAAACCCAGTTGGCAAGGTAGGAGGACCTTTCCTTGGAAACATTTCCTTCCCCGTCATCCCTTTTCTTCCCCAAACTGGTCTCTGAACCCTTTGATGTTTAGTTTTTAGTGTTCTCCCTTCCTTACCTTATCAGTTGTCCTTTCACCCTAAATTACCTGGTCTGATACTTATAGCAAGTAGCAATAGCAAGTACATTTCTGTGCCACTTATCAGTGCCCTGAAGTACTCCCTAAGCAGTTGACAATGTGTGTAACCTAATTGGCCCTAACAAGCTGGGTACTCATTTAGGAAGTTTATTGTTAAAAGCTAAAATCTGTCACAATATAAAATAGATCCAAACAGTAAATACAAAAACAGTTTAAAAAAAAAAGCACAAAACCCACAAATAAAACAACATGGTAAAATTAGTAAGAGAAACCCATCAACAAAAAACAATAATACATCAAAATGATAAAATATTAAAAACATAAAACTAGAATGGTTCTAGCCATCATTCCGATCAAGAAAACTGATTCTAAACCAAATGTTGCTACCATAGAAGTAACAAATATATTGTTGTCAGCCAAAAGGACACAAATCTGCTGAACTCATTTTAGTAACCTTGGAAGGATGCTTGGCTGAGTTGACCCCAAGCCCCTGGCTGGTATTGAACTCGCAACCTTATGGTTTGTGTACATGTACATACTTGCACCTTACATAAAAACGGGGTGGTAGAATACAGATTTTGTAGTAGTGTGCTCCTGAATCTGAGAGAAGGAGGAATGCCTTTGAAGATGGAACGCATCATAATTTTTTGGGGGGGTAATTTAAGATAGTATTTTTTTACATAAATGTGTTACCTGAGATTAGTTGAAAACACCTTTTTAATAAAGTGAAAGGAGTTAGTTATGTGATTAACTGAACGAGTTAATCAGCTAAATGTCTCAAACCTAATAACATAAATTCAGATTGTAAAGTCCTCCTTGAATCAGGGACCTGATTTTCTCGCTTAATTCACTCTGTAATTACCATGTATATTGGTAGCAGTGCAGAAATAATAATCGCTGCAATGGTGGCAATGATGACAAAAATAACATTTTGCTGTAAATCTTTGCTTTACTTTTTACTTTTGTATTTGTTTAATCACACAATTTCATCTTTGTTTTCATCTGGAGTGCAATTTACAGATGGTTGCTGGCAGGAAAAACAATTGAAAATTCAGGGTGAGGCAGGTTGTTTTGAATATACCCAAGTCTACATTGCATAATACCCATGCATTTTTTTTAGATCGTTTGCTGGAGTTGTTTTTATTACTGATACTAACTAGAGAGGTCTTTCTGTACACCTGAGGCCCCCAGCACAATCAAGGCTCTCCCCAGCTTGACAGATGTCATTCAGTGCCCCCATGAGACATCATTAGCTTTGGCCCTAGGTTTGACATCTACTCTGTAGCATTGCAACTTCCCCTCCTCCTCCCCTTTCCCTATTTATTTGTATCCTGCATTCCCCCCCTCCCAAAAAATGGGACTTAAAAGTGGCTTATAATTTCAAGGAACAATACAATTATAACATTAAAAAGTGAATATTAAAATAGAATTGCAGTGGTCCCTCCACATTTGCTGGGGTTAAGGGTGAAGGACCCCCATGAATATGGAAAAAATGCAAATAAAAAACCCCACTATTTTTTTTTTACCTAAGAGAACACATCTCTAGGAATATCCAGGTTCTCCAGTGCCACTTGTGTTCCCACCAACCATAGTTGTGATCATGGTGGGACTAAGAGCAGGGCCTCTCTTGATGATCTCAGGGGAGATCATGACATGGAGACGGCATAAGGATGGGATTACTCCCCTGTCCTTATCCCATCTTTAACTGTGATTGCAGAAAAGGCTTTCAGATCACAGCGCTATTGTCCGTCATTGAAGTGGCATTGTATTAACACAGGCATGCACGACATATGGCTCTGGGCCAAAATGATTTTGGGTGGCCCGCAGGGATATGGAAGGACTTCAAGGCACATCCACGGGTCAGCCTCCTCCTGAGGAGTGGGCCATACAGAGGAGGAGGAGGAAGGGGCAAATGCTCACACAGCAAGGCTTTCTCCTGAGGAGAAGGCCAGGCGGTGGAAGAAGAGGAGGACAGGCAAACACTCACCCTACAAAGCTCCTCCACTGCCTGCTTTCTCCCAAGGAGAAGGTCAGGTGGTGGAGGAGGAGATGGAGAACGGGCAAAAGCTTGCCCTGCAAGACTCCTCCGCTGCCTGTCTTTCTCCCAAGGAGAAGGCCATGTGACAGAGGAAGAGGATGGGCAAATGATTGCCATGCAAGGCTCCTCCACTGCCCTGCTTTGTTTGGAGGAGGATGGGCAAACACTCGCCCTGTAAGGCTCCTCTGCTGTTTGGCTTTCTCCTGAGGAGAAGTCCAGGCAGAGGAGGAGAAGGACAAGAAAGGCTCTCCTGCTGCTCAGCTTTCTCCCAAGGAGAGGGCCAGGCAGAGTAGGAGGAAGTAATTAATGTTATTAATAAATATTAATTATTTATAATTAATTAATATTTAATATAAATCTATCTGCGGCCTGAAGATGTTTAACCTATTTTAATTTTGGCCGCTACCTAATGCCAAGTTGTGCAGGGCTGCATTAACACAAATTCCCATTAATGCAAAATGCCAGGCAATGCCGCTTCAATGACGGGATCTGCGTGACATCATTTGAAAGTCTTTTGCGTGGTTGCAGTCAATCGCACTTTCTGGATGACATAATGTCCGGATAAGTGCAACGTTGTATGAAAATCTTCTTGCAGTTGCGCTATGAGAACGGGAAAAGGACGGGACAAGGATGTTTTGTCCCCCATCTGATAATCTCCAGGATCCAGGCAAGCTCATGTAGAGAGACACGGTCTGCCAAATAACCTGGACATAAGACACATAGACCTAATCATAAGGATTTACATGATGACTAACAAGTATAACATACCCAACAAAACTTTAAAAACATGAAATCATAAAACAATCAGCAACAAGAACATAATGAATTATACCACCAGCAGCTAATTGTGCCAAAAGTACAGTCACCCCTCCATATCCACTGATATTTTTTATCCATGGATTCAAGCATCCACGGTTTGAAAATATTTTAAATATATATAAATTCCAAAAAGAAAACCTTGATTTTGCCATTTTATATAAGGGACACCATTTCACTATCCCATTCTATTTATTGAGACTTGAGCATACATGGATTTTGTTATCTACTGGGGGTCCTGGAACCAAACCCCAGCAGATACCAAGGGCCTGCTGTAGTGGAAAGCAGTTATTTTTACAATTCAGCAAAATGTTAGCCTAGCAAATGGACAGAGAGGCATTCCAGGCCCAAGGGACTACAGCTTTCACTGCTGCCTGGCAAGGCCCAACTGCTGTAAACATAACAGGGCAGGTGAAGAAAAATGTTAACTTAGGTTTAACCACAATCCTGCCCTTTCCTTCCAATCCCTCATCAGCCTGGATTTATAAACCCCCTAGATGTATACAGGAGACCCCCAAGAATAAGGCCTGTTACAGACTGCCAAAATAAAGCTGCTTCGAGTCTCTTTGGAGGTATGCTGTTTAAATGATGCATGGGTCCTAAGAGTCCAGAGGTCGCGCCAAAGCCACACTCCATTCCTAAGCACTGGAGTGCAGCTTTGGTGCAGCTTCCGGACTCTTAGGACCCATGCATCATTTAAACAGCATACCTCCAAAGAGACCTGAAGCAGCTTTATTTTGGCAGTCTGTAACAGGCCGAGGAGTCAGTCCAGCACCTTCTGCACTAAGGTCAGAAACCCTAAACTGCAACAGTGACAATAATAATAATAATAATAATAATTGGGTCCAGAACCAAGGCAGTTCTGCAATAATACACACATGCAAATAAATTAAGGAGAGGGATGTATATATTTATTTTTGTTGATTTCATGAATGGGGAATGAATTGTACAGAGAATAAGAAAAACTGTGGGAATATTGCATCAGGCATAAAGCAAGAAAAGCATGGGTAAAGCTAATTATGAATACTAGATGACACCACTAGAACAGAATAGGACCTTAAGGGGGAAAAAGCATACACAGAGTGCAAAGTGAGACTGTTGAGAAGAATGAAGCAGGAGTGGGGCAGTAAGGAAACGAGCATGGATAGAAGCTCATGCGTGACCCTGGACCTTGGTCCACCACTGTTGAGGAGAAACTGTATGAGAGAGAGTTCATGCTTTTCTTCAAACTTCCTAGAAGGAAAGGAGGAATGAAAAACAAAATAAATAATAGATTAGATTTCCATATAAACCTCAGGGAGGTTTGCCAAATCTGTGCCAGCAACTCTGGCCTGGATATTTCCTATGATCATTTTTTGTTCAAACTTCTTCCACAGGTTGGAATAAGAGGATTGAGTACACCCCAGGTACAGGCAGCCTTGCTCTTTTCCCTAGCATCCACTTGGAGACGTGTGATGAGCCTCTCTGGAACATCCAGGCTACTGTGGAATTGCAAACAAACCATGTGGCCAAAGGCTGCGATCGGGACAATTATTCTGAGAAATCTCTGCGCAAACTCTGTGGTATGTATAGTCTTAACATCAAGTATGCTAGGAAGAGGAGAGAAAGAGCAGGTGGTGGTGTTATAGGAGGATGGGATTTCCTTCCAGAGGCATCCCTGGCCAATTCATGTGAACTGCCACCTCATGTAGGTGGGCAATGGGTCAGTGGAACATGGTTACAGTGCAGAGTTGTAGACATGAAAACCATAATCCCATTGGGGCACTTCACAAGGGTAAGATGTGGCAGCTAAAAAAGCCAATGCAATTCTAGACTGCATGAATAGAAGTATAGAGTCTAGATCAAGGAAAGTAATAGTATCGCTCCATTCTGTTTTGGTCAGGCCTCACCTGGAATACTGCTTCCAGTTCTGGGCACCACAATTCAAATAGGATGTTGAGAAGGGTCTGGAAACGGTGAAGGGTCTGGAAACCATGCCTTATGAGGAAAGACTTAGGAAGCTGGGTATGTTTAGCTTGGAGAAGAACGATTAAGAGATGATATGATAGACCTGTTTAAATATTTGAAGGGGAATCATATTGAGGATGGAGCAAGCTTGTTTTCTGCTGCTCCAGAGAATAGGAATTGGAGCAATGGATGCAAGCTACAGGAAAAGAGATTCCAGCGAAACCTTAGGAGGAACTTCCTGACAGTAAGGGCTGGTCAACAGTGGAAGCACACTCCTTCCTCAGAGTGTGGTGGAGTCTCCTTCTTTGGAGGTCTTTAAACAGAGGCTGGATGGCCATCTGTCAGGGATGCTTTGATTGTAAGCTCCTGCATGGTAGGGGCTTGGAATGGTCTCTTCCAACTCTATGATTCTAAGGCCCGTTACAAACGGGCCTTTTAGTATGGAGTCAGTCCGTACTAGGGTTAGGAAGGTGTGGTGCTTCTGCACCCCCCTAATCCTAGTACGGACTGAGTCCGTAAAAAATGGCTGTGCCCCATCTACATGGGGGCCGCCATGACGACGTCATGACCACGCCGCCTCTATACAGGGCGGTGCGGATGTGACGTCATCACTCCACGCCAGGGCGCTTAGTGCGCCCTTTGCACAGAGCAGGAAGGAGCTCCATTTCGGAGCTCCTTCCTGGTTTGCGCCGCTGGGCGCAGCCTTCAGACGGCTGTGCCCAGCAACGCAATGGAGAAAGGGGCCAAGCGGCCCCTTTCTCCTCCTCCCTGCCGCCGCGGGGTGTCCTTGGGGCTTGAAGCCCCAAGGACACCCCTTTCCAGGCTGCAGGGAAGCGGCCTTTTGCCGTTCTGGCCGCTGAGGCCTCAATACCCCGGGGAAAGGGGTGGCTACTGGCCACTGCTTTTCGGCGGTCTGTAACGCACCCAAGGTTGTATCACTGCAGTCCTCTCTTGCTTGCTTATGACTTGGTGGTTGAACTGGTTGGCTGTTGTGCATTGGGTGGGCTCAAAGCCTGTTGTGCAACTGAATGTGTAAGTATAGGATCTATGACATAACTATGGTGGTGTATATTTATGCTCTACTAAAAGCATATGGCCTGTTGGCTCAAGAGCACAGTCAATTGAGATGTTCTCCTGTGCAATCCCCACTGAAATGAATGGAAGCCACACAAGAGCACTCCATTGATACTCTGTTTTATGTTTGTTAATTTAAGTTTTGATTGCTGAGAAAATGTTTCTGATAGATTTTAATGGACAAGGGAATGCCACACGGATTTTCCATGTGGGGGGCTGGCCTTCTTGCTAGCAAGTGGCACCTTTCAGCAACCTTATAATGGGTCTTCTGATTCTTCTCTCTTCTCTGGTGCTCAACAGGTGCTGCCACAGGTGAGATTGATCTGTTGCCTGTCCCTAATCCCATGGCTAACTGGACAGCACGGCTCTCAGTCCATTACAGCCAAGACAGCAGTCTCATCTATTGGTTCAATGGCAGCCAGGCAACCCAGGTGCCCATAGGCAGTGGAACAGGTGCTCTTGAAGGATTGAGTGACCATTTTACTTTGTCTCTGTGGATGAAACATGGTATGACATCAAGCAAAAGCAAGAGGGAGGAGGAGACTGTGATCTGCAGCACCATGCAGAGTGGTAAGACTTGTCCTCCCACCTGAAACTAGAGCTAGCCCCACCATTAGGTAGAATGAGGCAGTTCCTTCAGGCAATAGATGCTTGGAGGGGATGGCGGAGTGGCAGTAGTATTTAGGGGGAGAGACCTGTGTGTGCCATGCTGATGGCTCTGTTCTCTCTTTGCTTGCTTGCTGCCCAGACCTCAGGTGCACTTGAGCCTGGTGCTCTTTTGTCTATTTCTGAATAGGAAAAGGGTTGGGTTGGGAGGTCATTTCCCTCTTCAGTTCAAGCTGCTGCCTTGTCCTTGGACAAATGACAGAGAAGCATCATTTTGGGGCCAGAATAAGGGCAACAATAGGGCTCTCATTGACAACAGTATTGGGATCCTGTATAAAAAGATGAGTCCCTCCCTACTGAATGGGCTTCAAGGCTGGTTTGTGATTATGACTTGTCTGGGGCTACAAACCAGGGGCCCAATTTATCTTTGCATGCAAACCTAGACACGGTATGTACTTCTCCAGAAGCAGTGCTCTATGGAAGTAAAGATGATTCATTCAGTGAGAAGAGGTGTCTCGATATAGCGAAATACCCTTTGAGAAAATGGTCAGTCACTTGAAGATTTTTCATCCCTGTATGAAAGAGAAAAGATCAAGTGTTTGGTTTTGGCTTTTTTTTTAGTTAGCATCAGCAGCATCAAAACATGTTTTATGGAAAAACTTTTAGCACACAAAAAAATCCTTTCAATTTTTTGTGGCAAAAAATCTCAAAGTGCAAACCAAAACCCACAACAATTGGTCAAAAACCCTTGCTGAGTGGGAAGACAATTTTCCAAATGTTTTGTTCTCAGAGGTGGGAATGAAATAAGGTCAAAATAGTACATTCTTACTGGGGTTATCCCAGACAAAGAGGGAAGAGTGCAGCACAAGGGAGCATGAGAATCATCTCAGGTCAGCTGGGCAGACTGATCAGAATTCTGCTGCTAATTATCCAAATGTCCCTTCTGTGTTCATCTGCAGAAGATGGCTACTCCCATTATTCCCTGGCTGTGCATGGATGTCGCATAGCGTTTCTCTACTGGCCATTGCTGGAGAGCGCAAGACCTGTGAAATTCCTCTGGAAACTGGAGCAGGTGAGGAAAGAAGTGCCTTACTTCTTATTTTCTTCATGGCCCACCCTGCCTTTCTCTTTTCCCCCTTACACATCCACATCACATTGATGTACTGGTCTCGCCTTTTCTCTGGCTGCAGGTCTGTGATGATGAGTGGCATCATTATGCCCTTAACCTGGAGTTTCCCACTGTTACACTTTATGTGGATGGTGTGTCCTATGACCCTGCACTGATCCATGACAATGGTCTTATCCACTCCCCACGGCGTGAATCTTCCCTCATGATTGGAGCCTGCTGGGCTGGTGAGTACACTCTATATTTGGCAGGCTGAAAAGGGAAATGGAATTGGCAATTCAAAATCCTTGATTGTCTCTTGTCATGAAACAGATGCACAATTTCATCATGTTTGGAAGTAGAAAAAAGTATTTTCAGGAGAAAATAAAGTTTAAATGTTTCCAAGAGGAAAGAAACTGGACCAAAAGATCCAGATTTTTTAACTTAAATCTGTGCAATAGTGATTTAATTATCAAACCTAAATATTAGTGACCACATTAAGAGCATGCAATTTACTGTGTATAAATTCACTAGCTGTTAACACATAAAAGCTGTTATAGTATATCATTAAGACACAGTATTTTTTAGTATTGTGTGCAAAAACTTCAGTTAATGCCAGGCAGAAAGTTTGCTTCCATCCACGAGGGCTCACTGAATGGTTTTCAGCTGGATGTATAGAGACATCTTGGCAAACACTGGCTGTGAGGGGATGGGATTAACCACTATTCGGTTATCTTAGTGAAAATGGTCTTCAGGTTTCCAGCTTGGAAATTAAGAAGGTATGGCTTTCTTGCCTTCTTTCTCAAACCTCAGGTACAGTTTCTCTTAAATTGCAAAGCTGGGCATTGTGGATTTTTGGCTGTTGCTTCTTCCAGTGAATTGCATGTGAGAAAGAAAACCCAATGGCTGGATGACCCAGAAGTGCTGTCCTCCTTGGTTTCTAGGAAGCTTTCAATGAGTAATATTTGTTCAATGCTCTGAATTTTATTTTATTTTGCAGAGGAGAAAAACAAAGAGAAAATAAAAGTGAATGAGAATTCCACAGATATAGGGCAAGGTACAGTACATTCTTTGTCACCAAGCATGCCTCTCCACGCATGACATTTCTCATTTTCCCTTGACCATTTCTTTTCCCTCCCCTCTGGGAAAAAGGTCTTGGCATCTTGACAACTTGGTCAAATAGCTTCTTTTGGGCATGATGGTGGTTTAATCTTTGTGGTTTGTGAGAGGGCTTGAAAATGGGGCAAAATGCATCAAAGTTAGTCTGTGAAAGAAGAGTTAAAAGTGTTACCTTTTGAGATTCCCCATCATTTATCTTTTGCTGTTTCTTTTGCCCAAACTGTCTTTTGGGGAATTTGTTCTTCTCTGAAACCACAAAGAACAAACAGGGTCTGCAGACTCCCAGCCTCCATCTTCTTTGCTCTGTCTTTCTGCTGGCTGTGCATCCAAGACATTTTCCCTCCCCTTTCAACTTTTTCAGTCTCTCCTCCTCCTATCTGCATTATTTTGCTGTCTTTGTTCTGTTCTCCCCCCTCCTTTCTTTTCATCTGTCTCTCACACCATCCCTCCTCCTGTATCCCCCTTAGGAGACCCTCTGCCGATTCACCACTACTTCCACGGTTACCTGGCTGGCTTCACTGCACGCCCTGGCAGCCTTGAGAGCCGGGAGGTGATAGAATGTCTCTATGCCTGTCGCGAGGGGCTGGACTACAGCGATTTTGACAGCCTTGGCAAAGGGATGAAGGTACACCTTTCCCTGGCTTCTGATGGCATGAACTCCTTCCCTCCCTTCCTTCTGCTAGCACCTTGGCTTGGCTTCCCAGACTGTGCTTGCTCCTGTCTACAGCAAAATCTCCTTGTGTCCTCCTATATGTCTCCTGACCACTAGCTGGGATCCTTGACACATTATCAACCTCAAAGCCATTTCCTTCCTTCCTTCCTCCCCTACAGGTCCATGTGAACCCCTCTCAGTCTCTTCTCACCTTGGAGGGTGATGATGTAGAAACCTTCAATCATGCAATCCAGCATGTAGCCTACATGAACTCACTACGCTTTGCTACTCCTGGAGTCCGACCCCTCAAACTGACCACCACTGTGAAGTAAGTAATGACACTTGTAGCTGTCTAAGGCCTGTTACAGACTGCCAAAATAAAGCTGCTTCGGGTCTCTTTGGAGGTATGCTATTTAAATGATGCATGGGTCCTAAGAGGCTGGAGGTCGCGCCAAAGCCACACTCCATTCCTAAGCACTGGAGTGCAGCTTTGGTGCAGCTTCCAGATTCTTAGGGTGCATGCATAATTTAAACAGCATACCTCCAAAGAGACCCAAAGCAACTTTATTTTGGCAGTCTGTAACAGGCCTAAGAATCCTGCATATTGCTTCACTTTGGGGTTTGGGGGCAGATACCATTCTGCTGTACACATTAATAGTATTTTGCTCACCTGTTTAGTGGCAGCAATGTACAAGATGCTTTACAGATTTCTTGATTTCTGTATACCACTTATTTAGGCCTGCCTGGCAAATATATTAAAACAAATAGTATTTATTTAATAAATATGAAAATATATAAATTTCATAACGTTTTAATGCAGGCTTTAAAATATTAAGGCGTTAAGAGCCAGCAGTAAAACTTAAATAATAAAAATCAAAAAAATTTGCTCTACAGTATTTATTTATTTCAAGGATGTATATCCTGCCTTTCTTCCACAATGATTCAAGGTGGGTATGTGTTTCTTTCATGTCTCATTTTTACTCTTAATAAGTATTGCTGCTTTTTCACTTTTATTTTGTAACTTCTAACTTTATTAGGTGGATCTGAGCAGTGGAAGGGCTGGAATATCAAGCTTTCTTTAAAGACATGTGCCTTAAATAAAAGTTTTCTTTGCTTTATGAAAGGGAGACCTGTTTCTCTCCCCCACCCAAAAAACATGATTCTTTTCCCCATTAGATGCTTCAGTGAGGAGTCCTGTGTCTCCATCCCAGATGTGGAAGGTTATGTGGTTGTGCTTCAGCCTGATGCTCCTCAAATCTCACTCAGTGGAAGTTCTCACTTTGCCCGGCCTGCTTCTGATTTTGAACGTCCTGAGGGAGTCCCTCTCTTCCCTGACCTGCAGATTTCTTGCTCAATTTCACATCAGGTGGAGGCCAAAAAAGATGAGAGCTGGCATGGCACAGGTGAGCTGAGTATTCCAGTGTGGATGCTGTGGGTCCAAGGGACAAAACAAAGAGGCAGATACAATATACAGCTGTGGTGTTGTCCTTCAACAAACAGATCCTAGATTATCCTAGAAAAAGCTCTAGGGTAGCTGACTCCATAATCTAGAATGACAGACAGTGGAGGAAACTTTCATAGCCCTGGTTATATGAACAGTTGTTTTCCGTCTTCAGAAACCATGATTATGTTTACTCAGCCCAAAAGCCATCTGAGCCAATACTAAGCCATCAGAAGCTGTGCTGATCCCACACCATGCTCAGCCTAAGGATGATAGAAATTATTTGAGGCTGTCCTTGCTTTAATCTAACATTGTCTTGACATTAGTTTGTAGCTATGTCCTTGGACTAGCAGGGGTTCTGATGAAGCATGATTGGGTTAATCCCTTGCTCCAACTCTTCTTTAACCCCCTTTTGGTTTTTCCTCCTTTAGTTCTTAGCCAAGAGAGCAGTTCTCTCAGTTCATTCAGCAGAAGGGCATCTCCACTGGGTGAAGGAGCTTGTGCTTAATACTAACCTCCCTATAGATGGTGTACCTTTGCTTCTTCTTCGTGGTCTCTGAGCCTCACACAATAGGGTTTTGCGCCTGTGCAGAAACTATTCGAAAGCTGAAAAGGCTGAATAGATTGGCAGGAGCCTTACCTCCTCCTGTGTACCGATCATGCCCAATCTTGCCAATCTAACTCCTCCTTCAGTTCTCTTTCATCCACCACAAGAGAAACACTCCTTTCAGATTGCTCTCCAGCTGAGTGCTCTTGTGTATGATAGAGTTAAGTTTTCTTCATTTTTCTTCATTTTTCAAGCATTTGTGTTGTGAGCATTGCCCTTACAGAGCTTTGAAGCAAGGGATTTTGTGTCTGTGTGTATTTTTCGCCTGGCTTAACACCTCACTTCTAGGCCTCTTACGGCCTTCAACTCTTTGTTTAAGCTCTGTGTTTCTTGTAATAGAAAGGTGCCCCTCCACCAATGGACATTCTAAATGCCCTTTTGTTTGGGTGAGGGCCACATTACCAACAGCTGTAATATTTGTCGCTCTTTTACCAACGCGACTCTTCACAGCAGCGCCCAATGCTTAAAATGTTTTTGTTGGAAACGCTCCCTTTCTGAGGATGTTGCTAAGCCATCTGCTGGTCAGTCTTCTTCACTGCAGGAGGTTTCTTCTGCTGCCCAGGAAAACCAACCTCACAAGACCAAGAAAAGACCTGATGTCTCCGACGACCGTGACACCAAAAAGGCCAAGCAAGTCTAAGGCCTCTGTTCCGCCTATCACCTCTTCGACCTCAATGGCTCCTCCGGCCTCCATGCCAATCTCGACGGCAGCATGTGCCTTAGAGACTACTGTGGCCTTTCTGCTCCTGACATCAACACCAACGCCGGCATCTCAGCCCCCCATCTCGGTCACATTTACAGACTCAACATTGGGGATCTTGACCTTGGCATCTCTGAGTGCTACAGTGCTGCTGGCATTGGTACCCACTCCATCTCTATTGCCGATGATCTCTCCACTGCCACCGGTACCTGCTTTTGTGCCGTCGCAGATATTTGCCTCTCCAGCTCGGGCTTACAGGCTCAGCCCTGTACTTTCAGCCCTTGACACCATGAAGTGTCTCCAGCTCAATCTCACTGTTCTCCAACACCATCAGGAGACCAGATTGAGTTGTTGGCGCCATCTTCTAGACACTACTATCGAGATTCGTCTTATACCGCTGTGTTGTATATTGATCACTATCGAGCCAAAGAATATTGGAGAGAACACCCTTCTGCTTATCAGTCTTACTCTCCTTCCTGTAGAGATCGTTACTACCATAGGGAGATGCACTACAACACTTCCTCTCAATATTGAACTCAGTCTCGATCTCGATCCTGATCTCCACACCATGTTCATCATCCCCGTTTTGAGTCTAGGCTTGATTATGACATGACCAGAGTGCCTTCACCTTTTCCTCGCACTATTGCAACGATCTCTTGACCTCCTATATCTCCCGTTCAGTCAATGCAGGCAGCTCAGATTCCACTGTCGATGTTGATCCTGACACCTATCCCTGCTGTTATTCCTATTGTATTCTCGATGTCGATGCCTCAAGCTGTACCTGCTCCTACTACCATGCAGGTTTCTCAGTTTGTTATTAGTTCCATGCCTCAGCAATCTACTGAGGAGTCGGCTTACGTCACAGAAGTGACACCAGGTTTACCTTCTCCTGTTATTGCATCCCCTCAGGAAGAGGTCAAAGACACCACACCTCAGTCCCCAAATGAGGATGTTCAACTCTTCTCTGAGGTCATTCAGAGAATGGCTTGGGCAATAGGGCTTCAAGTCAAGGTTGCTCCTAAGCTGCTGAGAGAGCCTGTGTTTCAGACTGTTGATACCACTGCAGTTTCACCAGCCGTCCTACCCTTTCTTGCCTCATTGTCATATGTCATGAACCTTTCTTGGGTAAATCCTACATCTGTGCCATCTGCTTCAAAGAAGCTTAAAGTCTTTACAAGGTTCAACCTGGCACAGCACCTTATCCCTTCACCCACCCTACTCCAAACTCCTTTGTGGTTGAGTCTACCTCTAAATCTTTTGGAAAAATACATTCTGCTTCAATTGACAAGGAAAAAGCCTTGACGTTTTTGGATGATGTTTCTACTCTTCAACTGCCCTTTCTGCCAAGGTGGGTAACATGCAAGCTTGTATGGGTGCCTACCAGAAGTTTTTGTGGAACAAGTTGTCTGCTTTCCTCTCCTTGCCGGAAGAACAAAAGGTGGCTGCCTTCTACACGGGGGGCTCTCTCTTTGGTCAGCCAGCAAATTTTCTCAGCTAGGTACTGGGTGGACTGGTTGGCCAAAGTGATTTCATGTGCTTGTCTGAGATCTACTGATCTCATTGATGAGGCAAAAAGGTGTATTGAGGTTCTGCCCTTTGAAGGTGACAGCCTTTTTGTGGCCAAAACTGACGAGTCTCTGGACACACTGGCCAAAGTACGTCTCACAGGCAAAAGGCTGGGTGTCACTGGTCAAAAACAACAATACCGCAAACAACAGTGGTGCCCCCAGCCTGCCCCTTCCAACTATTCCAGATCTAGATCTCCGGCCTCTACCCAATACAGGGGCTGTTCGCAACAATCCTCTCAGCAATAACATGTTAGCTGCCCATTATAGTGTGTTGCATAATGGTGGAGATGAAACTGAGACAGACTGGCCTGTCTAGGCCAACCCAGGGGTGAATGGCTAAGTTGAGGGTCCAACTGGGAACTTGCTGTATCTAGATGATCATCTTGTATCTTAGTGCACAGTAGACATGCCAAAATATTCACAGTCGGTATATTCTTTACTGATGTAGTATTGAATCTCTGCATATAGGAGGCATGGGCAAATTTGGGGGGGAGTTTTCATGCTGTGGACCCCTCCCACAGGCTGTACCAATGTGTTTGGGCACACCAGAAGTCGTGTCACTTTTGATCACAGTTTTTGGATGATATTTGGCTTGGTGTTGGCAACCTAAGCCACTGTATTTGTGGGTAGTGTAACGAAAGTGGCATTGGGGGGCTGTAAAAATGGGAGTTGGGGCCAGAGACATACAAAATGTGACATGAAAAAGGTTTAGAACGGATCAAAGGTTGCACACAGCTAAACTGTTTGCTAACATGAATCCACTAATGGCATCTGAAGTGTCATGTTTTACTCATCCTATCTGTAAAAATCTAGTGAGATCAAAGATTTTGAGTTTATTAGTTAATCATTATGATCAGAACTGCATGTGATTCTTAAGCAAATTTGCATTTTGATGCTGAGGCATTGTATTCTGGCCTCTGGTCAGTACAATATTATTTGCCTGACTGATACTCACTCTTGGTGGAAATGTCCCTTCGGTTTTGCTGTAAAGCTGAAAGAGTGTCTTGGAGGAAGAGTAGAATGTGTGTGTAACAAACAAACAGGTGACTGACACATTGCCCCATCTTACCTATTTCCCCTTCTTTGCAGTGGCAGATACACGGATGTCAGATGAGATTGTTCACAATCTGGATGGTTGTGAGATATCCCTGGCTGGAGAGGAACTGGATCCTGAGAAAGAGTACCTCCTCTTGGATGGAGCCTCCCTGCAGCAGCGAGGCTTGGAGCTCATCAACGCCTCAGCCTATCTTACTGTCACAGGTCAGCACTTTCTCAAGAGCTTTTTATTTTCTATCATCTTCCCTCTTATTTCCATCACAACCTAGGAATGCAGTATAAGAAACCTTAGGACTATGAGTCTTCCACACCCAACTGATAGTGTTCATATATACAAGATCCAGACTAATTGTACTACCATGTATAAACGCTAGATCTTTTACCTTACCTTATAGGAATCAAGTGTCTGCATCAGATCTTAGTGGCAAAAACGGTGTACAGGTGGAGAGGGGTGTTGATAGTCACATCTGGCTACAGTTTACCTCACCATAGTTGGGATTTCCAGTTGTTTCTCTCTTTAGCTGAACACTGATACTGGAAGTGACTTCTAGTTTAGGAGGGAAACACCTGGGCTGTTTGCTGCGGGGAGAGCCACAACGGATGGTGAGTAGAGGAAGGCAAGTTTAGCACTGGCACCTGTGTGGTCCACAAAGTGCCACCATTATGCTTAGCCTGAGCTTCAGTGGTAGTCCTTGAACACTTTCTTCTGTTTTTTCTTCCCCAAAACCTTCATCTTGGCATTCCCTTCTGCGTCCCATCTGTAGGGGAAGTGCAATGTGAGAGGACATGGCAGAGGGCCTTTTCTGCGCTGGCACCCCAGTTATGGAATTCCCTCCCCCTGGAGGCCCAGTTGGCACCTATGCTAGAATCATTTTTGGGCAAAGTTAAAACCTGGCATTTTAGCCTTTGGACCAAACTGCTTTTAACCAAGCTGCGCATTTTATAGTTACATTATTCAAGATTGTTTTAACTGGTTTTATATTGTCAGCTTATAAATTGAAAAAGTATTTAGTATATTTTTTAATTTTTAAAAAAACTTTTGTAATTATTGTTGTAAGATGGTTTTATTGTAAGCTGCTCTGAGATCTTCAGTTAAGATTAGGATAAAAATATTTCAATAAATTAAATGTAAATATATATTAGTAAGCCCATGCAAGCATACTTTAGAAAAAAAGTACAACATTTGGTACTGGATGCCAATTAGGCATTTTTAAGAATACCAGGTTTAATTATTTTTTAAAAGCAGGTTTCTAACCTGTACAGCTATTAAGAGTGAATGTTAGCAATCTCTGGTGAGATCACGAAGGCAAGAGATGGACAGAGTGGGATTCCCAGCAGGCAGGTATGTAGTTCCTTTGACCTGTCCAGTGAGAATTCATGTAAAATGGAAGCCTTAAATCTGCCAGTTGATGTTTACAGAGGCTGCAAATGCTGTTTTGCTTTTGCAGTACTTAGACAATTGGCAGCTCCAAGTTTACATTCTCTCTTAGGAGAAGAATGCCTGCCTTGGATAATGATTAGGTACTAACCTGGTTCTTGGTGAAATCTTTAGGGAGTCATTGCTTTCCTTCTGCCCCTGATATTTTTGTTGTATGTAGTGCTAGGTATGGACAAGGATCATTGTGACAAGAGCATTAGTGCACATCATCTCCATCAGTTCTTGCTCTGCTTAAATTATGGTGCCAAAGCAGTTTACCTCTTTTGGTACTCCAGTCATATCTGACCACTCCTCAAAGCCCTCCACTGGTTCCCCATCCCTCCAGTATCTGACATCAATGCCCTTTCAATGTCTTTTAGCAGTCTTTTTGACTTTTCATCACTCAATGTTTCTTCTCATATTTCTATATTTCTTTACATCTCTGTTTCCATCCCTGTCAACACCATAAAGGTCTCCCTCTGTTAAAAAATTCTACTCATTCCATCTTGGCTGCTGCATATGAAAGCTCACAATTATCACTCATATTGTTAGTGTCCCTTCTGATAGAAATAACAGCAGAACCACTAATGCCATCATACGTTGTCAGAGTTGCCTCTTTAGCTCATCCAGTGGCTTGCCTTTCAGACTACAATCTGTTCAGCTTCCTTGGTAGTCAGCATAGAACATGGAGGAAACCGAGGGGCCAAGTGACACTGCATCAGTGTGCCATTTGTGTATCTTCCACACTACATGATAAGTAGTGCTGTAGGATACCACTTTAACTGCTGTAGCTGCATCTGATGGAGTCCTGGAATTTGTAGCTCAATGAGGCCATAGAGAGTTCTGGCTACCTTGCTACATACCCCAGGCAATAGGATGTTGCCATGGCAATTAAAATGCTATAATTATGTAATGTGAAAGATACATGTGTTAGCAGGAAAAGGAATCCATGAATTCCTTAAAATCTCACATGCCTCCAGAGACCATTGGACTTTTATCAAGCTAGTTTGCATATGCTTCATTAGAAATGTACTTTGTATCCTGAAACTGGACCTAAATCCAGCCAGCTTGAGGTCCTCTATCCCCACACTCACTTTCATCTGTTTTGATTTATAGGTGTGGAGAGCATTGCTGTATATGAAGAGATCCTTCGCCAGGTCTCATATTGCATTCATCATGGTGCTGCTCTCTATGAGAGGAAGTTCCGCTTATCTTGCACGGAAATGAATGGCCGTTACTCCAGCAATGAGTTTACTGTTGAGGTAAATCCATCATAAGAGAGAATGTGGAACTAAAAACTTATGAAAGTGGCCATAGTAGTGGGCCAGGCTGAAGTCAAGTTGTTCGAGTTCAGGGCGTGAATTTTCTCTTTGCAGGTGAATGTCCTTCATAACATGAACCGAGTTGTTCACCCCAACCATATTATGAGTGCCCAGCAGTTCATGCACCGAGGCCATCATCTCCCACCAGAACTCTCTGGCCACAGCTTGGCTAACATCCACCGTAACTCCAGTACGTACTGATTGATGTTTAGTATATACAAGTGTGTAATGATGAGGAGGGGTCAGAAGAGTTGAAGCATGGGTAATTATCCATAATGGGATATCTTAGTTTGTCTTTCCTTTCTTCAATGCAGTCACATTGACGGTGGGGAATGCTAATTTGATTGGACCCATTCTCTAACCTGAGAAGGGGCCATAGAGGGGGAGGTTCATACTTTCATTGTGGTAAAGAACTTGAGCAGAACCGAGAAGGAAAATGAGGCCAAAGAGCAAGGGTGTTCACAATGTAATGCAGGTTTTGTTCTTCCATGCCCGCCACAGAGCTGTCATAGAGCCAGTTTGCCGAGATCCCATTGAGAAATAACTACTGCACTCAAATGCATTTGAGCAAACACAAAACAATGATAATTTCTGTCCTGCAACCAGGAGAAAACAAGGCCTTCCTCATTATTTATGTCTTGCCTGGAAAGCTAGTTTCCACTGATGGCGCCAAAGTTCTCTGGGCAATTTGGTTGCTCTTTTCACCAAAATCACCTGATGAGGAGGATGTGACTTTTCCTTTGATGTAGGACCTAGCAATTGTTCTTCAGTTCATCATAACTTGCAGGATCTGCTACTGATACACTCTCTGGGTGAGCTGTCCTTTATTCTTATTTCAAGTGGGCTCACTGATAAGAACAGTGAAGGATAAGGGGCAGGAGGATACTAAAAGTGACTGGCTATGTAAATTATGTAGAGAAGAGAAAGTCTGCTTAGTTCCTGGGATGACAGTCTTCACTTCTTAGAGAGAGGACTACTGGTTACAGATGGGCTGTGCCTCAAAAAGACTGGGAAGAATGTCTGTGATAGTAGTGTGGCAAATCTGAACCAGAGAGCTTTAAACTAAACACCTAAGGCTTGGAGATGCTCAAACATCAGCCCAAACGCAAGCTTTAAACTAAGGTGTGAATTCTAGAGAAGACGCTGAGAGAGAGAATAAATCTAGATTAAAACTGAAAGATGAGAACAAACAAGATTACAGATGCCTATACAAGAGTTTGAGAAACAAACAAGATGAGCTTGAAGCCCTAGTGCAGGAAGGCAAATGTGACTTTATAGATTTAACAGAGACCTAGTGGAATGTCTCCCATGACTGAAATATAACAACTGAAAGACATAATCTCTTCAAACAGAATAGATGTGTCAGAAAATGAGGGGAGTAATAGTATAAAGGAAAGACAAATTCACTTGTACATAAATCCAGGAGAGTGATCAGAATGGACCAATTTAGAACATTTGGGTAAAAATAAATGGTGAAAAGAAAAGCAACATTGAGGTAGTAGTCTACTTGTTGTTGCTGTTAACTGCCCTCAAGTCAGCTTTGATTTATGGCGACCCTATGTATGAAAGAACTCCCAAGTCATCCTATGATCAACAGCCCTGCTCAGGTCTTGAAGACTCAGCAATGTCACTTCTTTGATTGAGTCCATCCATCTGAAATGTGGTCTTCCTTTTTTCCAACTGTTTTCTACCTTAATATTGTCTTTTCTAGTGCGTTATGTCTTCTTATGATATGGCCAAAGCACCACAGTCATAGTTTAATCATCTTGGCATCTTGAGAGAGTTGAAGCTTAATTTGCTGTAGGACTCATTTATTTTTAGCAGTCCATGATATCCTCAGAACTCTTCTTCACAGCTACATTTCAAATGAGTTGATTTTCTTCTTGTCAGCTTTCTTCACTGTCCAGCTTTCACAACCACACCTAGATGTGGTGTTAACTGATTTAAAAATGTTAACTGAAACCTGGGAGAGATGCTGCTAGTCAATACATCAGTGCTGAAATCTGGCTCCCCCCCCCCCCCCCCGCAATTACTAAAGTGATGAAGTACAAGATAAATATACTTTTTTAAAAGGCCACTAGTATGCCTGGAGGAATACCATGGAGGATCTACATACTGTAAATTCAACCTAGATAATGAAACTGAAATATTCAAAGAATTCCTGTACCTTAGATCATATATTGATCAGAAGTGAGACTGCAGTCAAGAAATCGGAAGAAGACTAGGAATGCGAAGGGCAGCTATGAAAGAACTGGAAAAGATCCTAAAGTGTAAAGATATACTATTGAGCAGTAAAGTTAGAATCATACAAGCCATTGTCCAATCACCATGTACAGATGCAAGAGCTGGACAGTGAAGAAAGCAGACAAGAAGAAAATCAATTTATTTGAGTTGTGGACGGCCATGAGGACAAACAAATGTCTGGATCAGATCAAGAATGAAATCTCCTTGGAAGCAAAAATGATCAAACAGAGGCTATTGTACTTTGGCCACATCATGAGAAGGCAGAACTCATTGGAAAAGAAAACTAGGTTTTGTGAAAGACCAACCTAGGCTGAAACCTTGGGAAATGGCACACCGGATGGATAGACTCAATCAGGGAGGTCACAGGCATGGGTTTTCAGGACCTAAGCAGAGCAGTGGAGAACTGGGGGGGTTGGAGATGTCTCATCCATAGGGTTGCCATGAGTTGAGATTGATCTGAGGGCAGTTAACAACAAACAACAAAACATCTGAAACATGGGATAAGTAGGAGTTCCAGGCAAGAAATTCATAGATTCATTGCTAGGTCTAAGATAAAAGTACACCTGGCTCACAATGTGGTTGATGGTTTCCTTTTGGTATTTCTTGTCTTTACTACTGATAGCTAGATAAGCTTTCTGAAACAATGAGTTTTTTCTGTTAAATGCCATCATTTAGCTAGTCAGCTAGATTTGCTTGGCAAGGAGTCCAAAGATTTTGTATACTATTTGTATTTGCAAAGCTCTAGGCTATGTCATTCTTCTCACAATGAGCCTGATTTTAAGATTTCAAGAAAGGGCTTGGCAATAATTTAAAGAAATGTGAAGGTTTATTGCTATAGGAGTCAAGATGGCAGCTCCTTCAGTAGCCAGGGCAAAGGTCTGTTGAGACATTATGAATTTAAGATATAACCTCTGCAAACCAAAGACATATGAGAGAAATAATCATAAGTAGAGCCTTGCTGTACCCAGCCAAAGGGCTCCCTCTCTCCTGGCATTCTGTTTTTTGGAAAGGCTAGTCAGGCATCTCTAAGAAGCAGCAGCTCTTCCCTGCTCTTTTGGCTTACCAGCAAATGGTATTCAGAGGTAGCCTCAGAATCTGGAGGCTCCATTAAAGCAACCATGGTTAATAGCTGCCCTCCTTGAAACTGTCTTTTCCTTTTCAGTGGAGGGACAGCTAAACCTCTGGCCACTGGCTCCTCAGCCTGCAGTGGGAGATTCTAGAAAAGGGGCAGAAATGCACCTGTTGTGTGTTGCATCAACAAGGTCTGTGGCGAAAGGGCCACTCTACCAAAGCCACCCTCAAGATCTACAGGCTGAGAGAAGCAATGGATGTCATTACAGGTGGAGCTTGTCCTTCTCTTCCTTGCAGTGGTCCCCAGTGCTGCCACTATAATTATTGTGGTGTGTGTTGGCTTCCTGGCCCTGATGGTCATCCTGGGCATCCTCCGTATCCACTCCTTGCACAGAAGAGGGGGCGAGCGCGAGTGCCCAGGCGAGTCCACGGGGAGCCAGGGAGGGGCACAGGCCAAGGAGAATGAGATGTTCTGGGACGACTCTGCTCTTACCATCATCGTCAACCCCATGGAGGTGAGGAGAGGGGTGTGGAGCTAGTGAGATGAGGCCATTTGGGGAAAGGGTAGAGGGCTGAGGTTCCCTCTGTACTGACCTCCTCTCTGTCTTTTCCACAGTCGTATCAGAGTTGCCAGGAGAGGGCAGCGGATGTCACAGAGTCTAAAGCAAGGGATGCAGTAGAAGAGGACAGCAGTGACTCTGACTCACCGGATAGCCCTGTTGCAGAGGACCAGCGCATTGTGGGCAAGCATGATGCCCCTTGCTGCTACTAGAGGCATGCAATGGAGGGTGGGGGTGGGGGGAGTGGAAGTGGAATGCCAACAAAAGTGAGGTTCTGCTTTTGTTTAGTATTTGGGGGAAATAGCCTAATTTCCCCATTTCTCTTCTTTTTCTTCCTATTCCCTGTCCTTCCCTTCTTTTTTCTCCAGACCTCCTGTTTACACAGTGGAGACTGGCCCCAAACATAACATTTTGGTGCATGAGGCAGAAAATCTAATTGCCACCTTCCCTGCCCTCAATAAACATGGGGCACAATCCGCCTAGCAGTTCTCCAGTGAAAGCCAAATTGACCTATGGGGGAGCTATGTGTGGATTGGGCCTTTTGGCTCAGGTTTATTTCTCTCCAATTCTGCTGCCCATAAATCTGCTTCCTGAGGTGGTTGCTTTGGCTTGCCTCACTGTAGACCCACCTCTGCCTCCTGCCCCAGCCTTCTTTCCAAGAGCAGCGCCCGAGGGAGGCACTTTCTTTCTTCCCAGGTTCCTGGCTCCCCCCAGGTTCATGTTCAGACTCAAGTGGGACACTGGGTGATTGTGGTGGAGGGCTTACCCTTCTCTCCAGCAGAAAACTCCCACCCCATCCAGCAGGGCCGAGCTCAGCTGGCGTCCTGTGCAGCAGGGATGCAGAAAAAGGAGAAGGGAGCCAGGGCGGGGATGGCACACGGGGTAAATCAGAGGCCCCAAGATATTATATATATATATATTGTATATTTTTTCAATGTTGTTGTTTGAGGTTTATTATTGTTTTCTTGTTTGATGCAAACAAAAAAACCTGCTTGTGTCGCTTTGTAAAATTGTCAATAATATTCAGATAAGTGAAGAAACATGAAGTGGAAAAGCTAATGGAGCAGATTTTAAAATAAAAAGAAGGAAAAAAGGTCAGGGCCTGCATGCTAGATTTATCCTTCAGAGACTGTGAGCTTTATTCTGACTTATACCCCTTCCTCAAGCTGGAGCAGCAAAGGGTGAACTGTGTAGAAATCACAGCCAGATAGTTTTCTTGAGCACATCTACAGCCTTCAGAAGATCTACAGCCATGGACTGCAACATATCCCCAGCAAGCACTGAAGGGAACTTGCACAGGAATGTGAGGCATCAATGCACTGGAGCAACCAGAGCTAAGATTAGGAGAACCATCAGGGTCCTCAAACTAAGGAGCTGAGAATCTAGAGCATTACTGCTCCACCAACCCATTTCATTGAAGCCTGGTCCTGCAGGGAGAGAGAAGCAAATTGTCTCCAGAGGTGCTGATTTCACTAGTCCAGGCTCTGTTCACAAGGGGTCTGCTTTGATGAGGCGCTAGAGGTCTCCAACGACCTCTGGGACTTATTGCCTTCTGAAGGCAGGCTCCCCAGAGGCAAGGGGGCGTGGGCTGAGTTGTCTGCATCTGGCAAGGTGGCTTTAAAAACCTGTGTGGGGTTCTTTCCCATTCTCCTATGTGGAAATTGCAGGCAGGGTGTGTGTCTATCCATGTCCTGGTAGCTGCTTCCAAGCAGAGGGTCTCCTGCTCCCCTCCTCAGTTCCCAAAACTACTTTATTAATGTGCCTGGATCCAAATTATGGCCATTATATGATGTGTTGTGAGAAAAGAGCAATGTTGCAGCTTTGCAGTTTTATTAATAAAATATGAACATTTTATTAACTTAAAAACACAGGGCTATGCTAAATTTATTGCATCTTTCTTCTGAGCATCAAAGCCAGAGTTCCATACACCAGGCTTTCACTGGAAGGAACAGAGGCTGCTCTTCACATCACCACAGTACAGCCTTCCTTCTTCTTGGATGATGTCCCCATTCTAGCTGCCTGTCTATTATTACACACACACACACACCAAAAAAAAAAACCTTCCTTGGATTTTTTGTCTTCCTCTTAAGAAGGCAAAATCTACAAGTGAAAACCTGTAAGGAAGCCTGCTGAATGTGACTGCAGATGCCACTCACAGCAAGATCTCTTCTTCTCCATAGCTGGTATTTCAGTTTCTCAGTTAGGTAAATTGATATTTCATATTTCCTCCAAAAAGCTCACTATATGGTTCTCCTTTGCACATTTATCCTCACAATAACCCTGAGGTAGGTCAGTGACTGGTCCACAGTCATCCATGTCACAGAAGGGACTAGAACTCGGTTCTCCTACATCTCAGGTAACATTCTAATCCCATGCACAATTCTGGCTCTCACCAAAAGCAAGGAGAAAGATTTCTGAATTAGAAAGGGATACACATCCTGCTTGTTTTTGATGTTATGTGCAATCAAGTTGTTTCTGACTTAGGGTAACCATAAGGTGAACTAGAGAGGCCAAATTACCTGATCAGGCAAATTAAGTCAACATTCAAGCAGAGCCTTGTCGAGTCAAACTGTAGTCACAGAGTGGTGCTGGTGTAGGACATCTCAATTTTGAGACCCACAAATCTGCACTACCTCACTCCCCACAGAATTTCCCACTGTTTCCCTTAAAAACTAGCTGCAGCTGCTCTGCTAATTGGCCAGCCTGGCTCAAACCCTTGGAGAAGTAGAGCAGAACACTGTCTCTTCCCTGAATGACACAACCAGTATGTTAGCACCCAGCCTGTCAGGGACACTGAAGTCTGTCTGCTTATGAACATGATTTCTGGTAGATCCCTTTGATTTCTGGATTGTTGATTCTCCTTGATGAAGTGCACATATTTCCAGCTGTACCTCTGATCCTTGGATGTGCCATCATCTGTGGATGCTTTCTGGCATCTGACAGAGGCCCAGCACAAAGATCTTCATCAGTTATTAGGTTTGGCAAGCAAAGGATTATTGAGAGGCTACTGGACTTCAGGGTTTTTCTAGTAGGGCAGCTGATCCTCAGCTGTCCAAAAGGGAGGCACATGAATTACATTAAGGCACTGTATATACCTCAATGCTGTGAGCAACCTCAGCTGATTGTCAGGAAGGAGAAGGAGGGTCACATTTTTCTTGCCAAGTGAATGACCAGTTCGTAGGTGACCATGACAATAGCAGCATTGGGGATCTGGCGCATCAGATGGGGCAGGAGCCCACGGTAAAGAGCTGAGGGACCTTCTTCCCTGACTACAAGTTGCAGAGTTTGCACAAAGGAGAGGTAACGTGAGCCCTCTTCCCTCAGCCTTGTCCGGATGACTTCTGCAGAGAACAGAAAGAAAAGAAAAAGCAGAGGTGAGCAAACCGCTTTTCATCCTAGGGTTGGGGGGAGCAGCTGCCAGGAAACTAATTCCCAGCCCCCCTCCCACAATCCAATCTAGACTTTTTTTTTTTAGGAAAGCATAGAAATGAGAGCAACTCACCATGTGGGTAGGCAATGCATGAGGCACAGAGTTTGGAGATGGCTGCTGCCACCATCAGCCCACAGAAGTCCTGGCTGTTGTGTGGAAGGGGAAGGGCTGCGGCTAGGAAAGGCTGATTCTCCCTCAGCCGCTGCTTCAGTGCTTCATAGATAACAAAATGGATTATGGTTTCCGAGACGCCAGCATATGAAGCAGTAATCCCACGGTAAAAGCCTCTCAGCCCTTCTGTGTGGTAAACTCTCATGGCACATTGAAGGCCACTTGTGCAACTCTCACCTTTGGCCCTGTAGAAAGAGTGAAACAAAAGCACTTAGGAACACCCCTGCCCACCTCTGTCTATAACCACAAGTTCTGTGCCCTCTCTGCTAACAAATGCAATAAAAATGTGTGCCCCAAATCTGATTTCTTTGTACTCAAAATTCTGCAACCTTGTGCAAGTCATGCATATAAGGTAACTTCGTATAGTTCCTTTTTATTATGCATACACTAGATTCTGCAATGTTTACAATTTTGCACAATTTATCCTGAGGGTAGTTATCAAGAGGGGCAGAAAAACACACGAGGCAATGAAGGCCTATCTCCTATCTGTGGAAAATTTTACTCAGTGCATGTCTAACTGTTAAGTTAAGGGCCATGGATACAGACAAAGCTGGGGTACTTCCACTTCTGCATTCTGTATACAGGGCCAGATTCTGAGGATTTTCTGTGCTTATGCAGAGCTGAAGCAAGTGTACAGCTTGCCAATTACTCTTCTTGTTTGTCTTCTGGTTTTCCATCACATGCAGGAACAAATTTGGCCCCCAAAATAATTTCTTAGCAAAGTTCTAACTTCCTTACCTGGCCTCCAGTTGCATTCTTGTTTTTACCAGCCAGATAGGATTGGTCAAGGTGGCAGAAGTGACCCCTGCAGAGAGGAGATGTGAACATGAAACTTGATGGTTTCTGGACAATTTCTGAGAATGGAATATCATACCCACTTTCATGGGTGTCAGTGGCACTTCAAAGTGCTTAAGTTAAACATTTCCTATAGAATCTAATTTTAGCTTTGTCGTCCCTTTGCTGGAAATCACTTACCCACTTTGGCCTAACTCTCATTTTAGGCTCTTTGACATAAGAATGGGTTGCTTCAAACCAAAAAAATACTGATGCAGGGGTGCTGAAAAGTTTGGGAAACCTGCTTCCCAAAATTTGAAACTAAAATTTGCCACTGTCGCTTAAAAGAGTGTTCTTTTGAATTGTAAACTGCCAATTTGCCGGTTCATAGCTCTAATTTCTAATTTTTTTCCAGATCATTGACAGAAGTATGTCAACAAAAATGTGGAATTTTCAAGTGCTGAACTCCTAGCCATCATGAAGTTCCTGTTCCTGAAAAGGAAACCCCTAAAGGAAATTCATAAGATGCAAACATTGAGTGACACGTGTCCATCATACTCAGTTGTGAAGAAATGGTGTGCCAACTTTCATTGTGGAGATTTTGAGACCGAAGATGTAGCAAGGTCTAGGAGGTCTTCAAAAGTGTCAGCTCCTGAAATGGTTAATCATGTTCATGATCTGATTTTAGCAGATCAGTGAATCTCAGTGAAAACAATATTGCTGAGACAATAGAAATATCCCAGGAATACACTGGGTTTATAATTCATGAGCAGTTGGCTATGCAGAAGCTGTCAGCCAAGTGGGAGCTAAAATGTTTGAATGCTGACCAGAAATGAAATTCAATGGATAAGTCCAAGTTGATTTTGCAAAGGTTATGAATGATCCAGTGATAATATTTTGCAATAACCCATCACTACTGATGAAATATGGTTACATCCCTATGATCCAAAGACCAAACAACAGTCCTTGCAATGGCAGCACTAAGGTTCTCCAAGGCGGCCAAAGAAATTGAAGACTCAAAAGATCAGCAGAAAAGTCATAGCCACAGATGTTGAGAAGGCAAAAGGAAGGCATTTTGATGACTATCTTCAGGAGGGCCACACAGTTAATGCAGAATACTTCTCCAACTTGTTATGCTGATTAAAGGAGGCATTGAAGGAAAAACAGTGATGGAAGCTAAGGAAAGGTGTTTTTTGTAGTATGATTCACCTGCTCACAGGGCTGACAAGACAATAGATGTTTTGGAAAATATGGGGCTTGAGTGCATAGACAATCCACTCAACTCATCAGAACTTGCTCCATTAAATTTTGTAAACCACTATGATCTCTAAGGAATAGTGGTCTAGAAATAAACATTCATTTATTCATTCATCTGACTATTTCCTTTTTTCAAGCCTTAACAACAGTTTGAAAGGAAGGAAAGTTTTGAATGATTCAGAGCAGCAGCAGAGCAGTATTTCAGCGACCAGACATTAGGTGTTTTGTTTTTTTGTCAGTATTAAAGAAACTTGAATGATGTGCCAAGTGAGTTGAACTTCAGGGTTACTATGTGGAATATCATATAAGTCTCATGGCTCTAGGTCATTCCCTTCTTTCTTGGGCTGAGAACATTTCAGCACCTCCTTGTAGGTAGCCAGAAGAGAGACCTATGTAGCAGTCATTTCTCCAATAACGGAAGTTCCCGTTGTTGGAGAAATGGCTGCTCCATGAATGCTTTGCTGATGGGAGAGGAGCGGGACGCCTCAATGACAATTAAATCATGGGAGGCGAGCTTGATTGGCTATAGCACCTGCATGCTTTATGGGTGATTTAGCCACATTTCAAGGATGGTAAGGCTCTGTGTGATAATCCCCATACATGTGTACACTCACGAAGAGTGCACATATGCCTCTGCAGTGCAGAAACCATGACTTTCCCAAAACCATATAAATTATGTGCTAGTCTTCATGTCAAATATCTTCATTCTTCATGAAAAAGAAGGGCACAATGCATGAGGTAGTGTAAAACTATAATGTACTTCTCTATGAGGCACATATTTACCTGCACAAGCTGCCGAAAGCATATGGACTTTCTTGGACTCTGGCACCAGCACGGTGTTCAATTTCTCCTTCGTCTGTGAATATGCAGCAAAATATATGGCCCTAGAAAAAGAGAGGGGGTTCAGATATATTTATTCTACTTTTCCAACTAAAATCTAGCTTTAAAATTTTGTTTCCAGGAGTTTTAGGGACTTAAAATGCTTCTTTCCATGATTTCTTTACAATAAGAATGTGAATTCTGTAGTGACTAGAATGCTCATTTGAGTCATAAATTATTTTCTGTCTTCTATTCTGCACTAACAATAGTGTTAGTATAAATAGCAGAGTGACATTTTGTATAAAAATGCTTAATAATCAAATAGATGGACTCAAATGCCAGGCAAGCTTTTGGCCACTCACAATTGCTGAGGAAGGGACTCACTTGGGTGCTGCATTTTCCATAGTGCTCTATTTTCCATTTGTGTTTTAAATGCATCCTTAATTTAATTTTGTTTTAATATTTGATCTTTTTGTTTGTTGCTTTATATTTATTCAGTGCTACCTTGAGTTCCACTTGGGTTTTTGTGTGTGTGTGTGTATTCCATGGGAGTGGAGAGAAAGACATTAAACATTAAACTAAATAAGTACTGTATATTTACTGTTTGGCTACCTCCCTCTGGAAGTGAGACTCTTGTTCAGCAACATTCATGGTGATTGTCCAGCCATCTACAGACTTCCAGTTCTATTCTCCCCACTGGGGAACTTCACCTTAATCCCAAAACATCCCTGGGATGCATTTTGGCTTATAAGCATACCTGCTCAGGCACTACCAATTTGGTCTGGTACCTTGCCTGACTCCTCAGCATTTGCTGGCAGCTGCTGAGCCATTTCAATTCACAGAATGCCCCAACTAGAACCTTTGCTTCTGGAATCAGGTAACTATCACCCTCTGCAGTCCTGAAAACCACTATCTGCTACCACCTTTCATATCGCTAGTTCTTGTATGTGCGTGTTTTTGTGTGAAAGTTGACTTCCCTTTTGCTGTTATAAATAAAACTACATTGGACCTTGCATTCCGGAGTTCCGTTTCTCGATACCTGTATATACAGGCTTGACCCCTGCTTTTAGTTGCCCAAAGCCCTCTCAGCAGCTTCACTCAACGTAATAAAATTTCACCTATTAAATATTGCTTTTGGGTGCCCTCTCCACTGGCATTTTAGGTAACAGAGTCTTCCTCACAGGGCAATTTTACCTAGAAGGGGCAACTCCAATAAGATTAGGTCCCAGGCCTCGGAACAGGGAGCGGATTCCTTCCTTTTCTAGAATGGATCTGTGAAAAAAGAAAAGGAAAAGGTTATTGTGTGCCCTATCCCTTCAGGTGAAGAAAGAGCTGCCTCCCCTAATGAGGGTAATGAAGGAAGGCTTCTCCTTCCTACCTGACACCCTTCCTTGGTCCCTTCTTACCTCAAGAGCCGAAGGATCCCTTCTGAGGGGATCCCAGGGCGGATCAGGGCTCCGTTCACCCCTGGTAGCTCTACCGCTGGTAAGCATAGGGGCCTCAGGACCCAAGGGGAAGCCTGCAAGCGGGTCTTCACCACCTCCAGTGGGCAGGTCAAGATGGCTCCAGCCGTGCCACCTAATCTGGGAAGGGAGAAAAAGGAGGTCCAGAGTCAAGCACCTGTTTCCCCAGGTGGTGTTGGGAGGATCTCTTATGACAACAATTCTGCTCTATGGAAACATATCTTTCCATGCTTTTCAGAGGCTCTCCGTACACTACATTTTAGAGCAAATGCCTAACCCTAAACACATACAGGCTAATATGTGGCAAATGGGTATTTGGGAGGAAAACAAATCTATACAGCTCAGAGAACCAGAGTGACACAACTCCCTTGGAGTGTGGTGGAGTCTCCTTCCTTAGAGGTCTTCAAACAGAGGCTGGATGGCCATCTGTCGAGGATGCTTTGATTCAGATTTCCTGCATGGCAGGGGATTGGACTGGATGGCCCTTGTGGTTTCTTCCAACACTATGATTCTATGAACAAGCACTGAGTGGCAAACATGTGCTTGCTGTGCAGGTGTGTATATGCAACAGATGCATGTATGCCAGCTATCTTGGATCTTGCAAAGGACTATGTGTTTCCCAATGGAACAGTAAACATCACCAACTCAGGACAGTGTCCTTTAAATTATTAGTGATCTAGAGATGGAAAAGAGATGAAGCAAAACATTCTGCTCTTGCTACAGTTTGTTAACTATACAAATATCAATTTCTGCTTTTTTTTTTTAAAAGGGGGGGGTCAGTATAGCCCATGGGCTGTGGGTCCCCCCTCCCTCCTTTTTTTGGGGGGGGGGGGCTTCTGGGTGTTCCCTAAACATGTCAATTCTTTTCAAGGCAGTTTCTAGCTCAATGATAGCAATATTTGCTTTCAAGTGACAGAATACTGATAGTAAATGTGATGATTTACTTTTTCACTCTCCCAACCCCTAGCTGAAACTGGCAACTAGAAATGATGTGATGTAACTTCTGATGTGCCATGCAGCCCACATCTCCACATGGGCTTAACAAGTCAAAGAGAAGCCACACTTCGGGAGGCCTCCTTAGTCCAGCATTAATGCTCACATGGTGGCAAAACATTTGTGTAAGGGAAGGCTGTCAGCACAACACAATGGCAACAGCAGCTTGTGCTTTAAACCCATTAAAGCAAAGACTGCTTTTGGTTAAAGACTATAATTACAGGATACCTGGCTATGTGTATGAGCAATATAAATATCTGAAAACAGTATCAAGTTTTCAACTGGAACTGCTGTCCAAACTGGGACAGAAGCTCTCACCAATCCTCTCTCTATCTCTCCTCCTCACATACTACTATTTCTGTATGGATGTGCGTCACAATTGCACCATCTGGGTTTGCAGCTATCAGTTGCTGACGTCTTGATTCCAACCTGTTCTGAACAAAGCTGCCCAGTGTGCTAAAGTCCAGGGGAGGAAGATGGGGGGAGGGCCAAATGTCATGAACATTGTTGCATAATGGACTTGCCCAATCCACTATATTCCCTGGCACATCCCAGTGCAAGCACTACACTACTCTGGTTCATCCCACCCTCAATCCAGTGCAAAGATACCTAACTCCCCAAACTGCCTCACCTAAGGCTGGAGAACATGCTCTTCTGAATTTGCTCCTTAGCTAGGTGTACCAAGGAAGCTGCTGGTGTTCAGACAGATAGGGACTGCTATATCTGTCTTGCAATTCACAGATTCCTCTAGCTCAGATTAATTTACTGGGAAGAGGATCCCCTCAGCAGATGCCCAAGATGCTAATCCTTCTCAAATGACATCACTGGCAGCTGCCAAAACCCCCAATTCCAGACAGCCCTGCAAGACCAACAGCCAAAGCCTCCTGGCCTGCCTCCCTCCTGGCTCATGGCCTATTTACCTGCCCTCCCCCTTGAGTAGGAGAATAACAAAAGCAAGAAGCACAAGTAGAAGAATCTGATACCCACTCCTTCACATGCCCTGTCTTCCTCTGGCCAGGTTCGGCAGGGATATGGCTAGAGGAGAGGGAGGAAAAGCACAAAGAGCACTGACCTCCATGGCCATTTGGGGGGTCTAAGGAATTTATTACATGAAGGAGATTGGGAGTTTAAACCATGAATAACCTGGAAAGTTGCATAATTACGCAAAACGGTTTCACACGACATCGCACAAGATCCACGATTAAAGTGGTCACAAAGAAGCATTAACGGGCATCTTTTTACTTTCAGGATTTCAGTGACAATGCATTTTCCATATCACTTTACAGTCATCCCTCCTAATGCGCAGATCTCAGATCCGCACCCTTGAATATACATGGAGGGGCAACCTCTGCTATTTGAAATGGTGTGCACACCTTTGCCGCATGGATGGGGGCGTGCAACATTCAAGCCTATGGGGCTTGAATAAGCATGAGCCTTTGTTTTTTTTTGGGGGGGGGGGTTCCAGAACCAATCCCCCACAAAATCGGACGGCCAACTGTATTTGCGCAATTGTGTGATAATCATTTGCACAATTACTCACCATTTTCGCTTTATTTGTGGGATACTTTAAATGTGCTTTAATCTCTCTTTAATGCCGAAATTTGCCCCAGTGTGACAAAATCCTAACTAAGGGAAGGAGGATCAGCTGTGAAAAGGAGGAAAAACAAGGCTGGGTGACCAGATGCCATCGCTGCAAAGGAGGACAAGGCACCACAAAATGTAGGACTGTCAATAAAAATGGAGGACACGCCCAAATAAAAGCACAAACACCCACAGAAATGTAAATTCATGCTTCTTAGCCATGCTCAAAATGGAGAGCTTTTGGAATGCTTCCTGGACAAAATGGTTGAAGAGTAAGAGAGAGAGGGTCTTCTCGGTGGCTGCCCCTAGACTGTGCAAATTTCTGTACAGGGAGACCAGTATGGCCCCTTCCTCGTTGTCCTTCTGCTGGCAGGTTAAGACCTTCTTATGCAGACAGCCTCTTAAAACAGAAAGTTTTTAAAGATCAGGCTGGGGTGTTGCATTGTTTTACAGTGTTTTATCTTTTATTGTTTACCTGTTATCAGCTTCGGCGGATACGCCAGCTGTGTCCCTACCTGAGCCAGGGGGACCTAGAAACAGTGGTACACGCTCTGGTAACCTCTCGGTTGGATTTCTGCAATGCGCTCTACATAGGGCAACCCTTGTACCATACCCGGAAGCTGCAATTAGTGCAGAATATGGCAGCAAGACTGGTCACTAATACATCTAGGACCAGTCATATAACACCGGTCTTAAAAGACCTACATTGGCTGCCTATTCGCTTCCGGGCGCAATACAAGGTGTTGGTTATAACCTATAAAGCCCTAAATGGCTTGGGCCCAGGGTACTTAAAGGACCGCCTCTCTCCGTACAATCCGCCCCACTCACTCAGATCCACCGGGCAGCATCTGTTAAGAGCTCTGGAGGCTAGATTGGTTAACACCACTAGAAGGGCCTTTTCCATCTCGGCCCCCACCCTCTGGAACTCGCTGCCCATCGAGCTCCGTTCAGCAACCTCCCTGGCCCAATTTAAGAAGGGGCTGAAAACGTTCTTCTTCAAGCAGGCTTACCCCTGATTCTTTGCCCTGAGAGTCCTCTTCCCCCCTCTGTCAGTTGTTTGTGATCTGGCACAAGTTCTTTTATTACTGTTTTAATGGTATTGTTTTTATAAATTGTATTGAATATTGCTGTTAACCGCCCTGATGTTTCGAAGGGCGGTATATAAATAAAGTTATTTATTTTATTTATTTATTGTGAGCTGCTCTGGGACCCAGTTCTGAGAAAAGAGCAGGATATGGCTCTTGTGGTCTCTTCCAACTCTATGATTTCCATGATGCTGATGATGATGATATAGGATATGTTCTGGAAAAGGAGGATGTGTTGTTACTTTGACTGGGAGGGAAATGAGCAATCACTTTGATTTGAGTCATGCTCTAACTTGGAGTTTAGAGACAGGCAGGGCAAAATGCTAGTGAGGGATGGGGACATAGTGAGGTAATAATAATAATAATAATAATAATTATTATTATTATAGGTATAAGTGTATGCAGGTGAACAGAGAGGACTGGGCCAGGAAAACCAACCTACAGCATGAAGGAGCCTAAGCGGGAGCAGGACTGGAGGGACACTATTCACATGGTGCAAAGAGGTTATCACATAGAAAGGAAAGACTATATATTTATTAATTTACGGTATTCCGGCGAGCCTATCCACCAAACCTGCTGTAAAATATCTCACCTCTGTTAGTGTTGTATGTTTTTATGAAGAGTTGACTAACTGCATTGTATTGATAATAATGTTATTGTTGTATGGTATGAAGAACATTTGTTTTAAATAGCTACCAGCCTTTTTGTGTGCATGTAGGGAACAGAGAGAGCAATGTAAGCAACACCGTTTCTGTTAAAAATCATAGGTGTTCTTTTAATTCAAAACAACAAAAGCTTTGTCCAGACACCTGTCCCTACCCCTTGAAGTGATACAGATACAGTTAAAAAACCACAAGACCTCTTGGGTGGAATATTTCTGATTCCATTAGGTTCTAGTGCATGTCTTAGGGTTAGAAATATATAAATGGCTCCAACCAACTGACTGTTTTGTCACATCATAATTTGCTGAAAACATGGGACATGTTTTTGTCACATGGGCTGGAACAATAAATTTACCCCAATGGCATTTTGGGGGGAAATATGGTCCCTTTTACCATGGTCTGTTTTGTTTTTTAATGTTTTTTTTCTTTTGCCCTTTTGAAGATGGGAACAACATTTGTCCTCATCTAATCAGCCTCTCTTGTTCTTCAAAAATTCTCAAAGACTATTGACAGAAGTCCTGAGATTACATCAGCCAGTTCTTTTAATACACTTGGATGTAGTTCACCTAACCCTGGAGACTTGGGCCTGTTACAGACTGCCAAAATAAAGCTGCTTCGGGTCTCTTTGGAGGTATGCTATTTAAATGATGCATGGGTCCTAAGAGTCCGGAGGTTGCACCAAAGCCACACTCCATTCCTAAGCACTGGAGTGCGGCTTTGGTGCAGCTTCCGGATTCTTAGGATGCATGCATCATTTAAACAGCATACCTCCAAAGAGACCCGAAGCAGCTTTATTTTGGCAGTCTGTAACAGGCCTTGGATTCATTTAGAGTAGCCAGGTATTCCTTTACTACCTCTATCTATTCTGGGCAGCAGTCCTCTTACTGCATGATTTATTCTATTTTCACCAGTTACAGCACTGTTTCCCTTTTGGGAGAAGACTACAGCAAAGAAGGTATTCAACCATTTGGTCTTCTCTCTGTCACCTTAACATTAGATCATCATCTTTACAGTGGACCTACTGTTTCCTCGTTCTTCCTTTTGCTATGAACATAGCCCCCAAAAGGCCTTTTATTACTTTTAACCTCTCTAGCAAGCCTGAGCTCATTCTGACCTCCCTCCTACAAGTATTGGCTAATTGTATTCCTTTTTGGTAGTCTCTCCTTCTTCCATTTCATATACTGTACATTTGTCTTTTCAATCTTTTCAGTCTCAGCTGATCTGAAAATTCTTTCTACATCCACCCTAGTTTTGCCGACTTTCTCCCCTCAGTTGAATTGCTTGCTGACATCAGTTTTCTTGAAGTTCACAGCATGTGCTTGACTACATTTGGCTTCCCCTTTCCTCTGTATAACAAATCCCAAAAGGAAATGGTCACTTCCACACAAGGAGCCCATTATTTCCACCCCACTGACCACTTCATCTCTGTTGGTTAAAATCAAATCCAAAATTGGTGAACTCCTTGCTGCTTCCTCCACCTTTTGTACAATGAAATTGTCAGCAAAGCTAGCGAAGAATTTTTTGGACATTAGACTCTTGGCAGAGTGTGACTCCAACAAATACTGGGTGGCTGAAATCTCCCAGTACTACAATCTATCTCAGATTGAATATGAATTGAACTTGAACACAGCTTTTGCCACATACTTAAATTCTATTGCTCACGACAGGATGATGCAATGACATAAAGTACAATGACACTGTTCACATTATGACGCATTTCAAGTACAAATATTTCTGTTCTTCAGACATAAGTATTCCATTTTAAATAGGCTGTCACCCCAAGGACTCCTCATCCCTGTGAAGGATAGCCCAATAGTTCTGCCAGGCCAAAAACCAAAACAAGATAAAACCAAGAAATATGTCAGAACGTAAATCAGTGGGAGACTCCTTTAACTTCCTTTGGACTCTCACTGCAGAAGTGTGTAGCAGTCAGATGTGTAATACTCTTGGCAATTGCAATTAGCAGGTGCTAGGAGGCCCACTCCTGCCGATTTTGATGCAAGCAAGTGCTACAATTATGATCC
Source organism: Sceloporus undulatus (assembly GCF_019175285.1). Taxonomy (NCBI): domain Eukaryota; kingdom Metazoa; phylum Chordata; class Lepidosauria; order Squamata; family Phrynosomatidae; genus Sceloporus; species Sceloporus undulatus. The sequence goes on from NC_056523.1 coordinate 225,310,413, forward strand.
GTCTTCACTGCCTTAGGCATCAGCAGACACCGACAAAACCTTATAGATGACCATACCACCCTCCTTTATTTGTATTTTGAAGCTGCTTACACAAAACCTACCGTCAGTTTATTTAATTAGGTGGTCTATTGTTTATTCTACTACCAAGGCATAAACAATTAAAATTTTAAAATATCACTATGCCATTGTATCCAATGGTACTTGAGCTTCCACAGATTTTGGTATTTTCAAAAAAGGAAAAAAAGGAAAAGAATTAGAGCTTTCCTAATATTCCATTATTGTTCCCCCATAACAGCCAGTTCCATAAACCAATGGCTTAGAAAACAAAGCAATTTCTTAAGAACACCAGCATTTCAAAAGAAGCAATTACTGTTATCATGCAACCCTAAGGTGTACCTATCATGGGGCTTTCTTGGCAAGGTGTGTTCAGAGGGGTTTTTCTCCGAGGCTGAGAGACTGTGACTTGCCTAAGATCACACAGTGGGTTTCATGGCTGAGCTGGGAATCAAACCCTGGTCTCCAGAGTAATAATCCAATCAGGTTTGCTCTCTGAAATTCATATTTTTTGAATATTTTCAATCCATGGATGCTTGAATCAGTGGATAAAGAATCCATGGATACAGATCATTAACTGAGGTGTACCTGTATATCTAGATCCTCTATGCTCATTTCTGAAATATTTTCAGCTTTTATCTGTTCATAAATGATATGGTCCCCACTTTTGGTTTAGTTTGGCAGAGGAACGGGCTCAGAAAGTGACAGATTCTCATTTGACAGAGGTTTTTAAAGTGAGGTTGGATGGCCACCTTTGCTTGCTCTATCTGCATCGTTGTATAATATAAACTGTATTTATCACCCAAGAAATTGTGCTGAATACATAAATCTTTAAATGTATACACATATATGTTGAAAATAAATACATAAACCGAGGACAAGAAAGCAGAGGAACAATTTCCTTTAAAAGCAGCAAATATTTTGTTAAAATGCACCATGGAAACTGTTTCCATTGGATACAGCAATTGCTATAATACAATGCCTGCCTTGAAGGTAGTAGTTACTGTATTTGTCTTTCCAACCAGAGGGCTAGTCTGAATTTCATTGTATGGCAATCCTGATCTCCCTCTCACACACTCTACACACTGCCCTACAAAAATAAATTTGACGGCTCCAAGAAAGAACCCCTAAATGTGTCCCTTTCCTCACTAGAATTGTAAGTGTGTGAAAATAATTTGCATCTGGAATGGGAGAAGGAGTGAGGAGGTCAGAAATGATGGGTGTGCAAACAAATAATTGCAGCTAACTCTCTAGCCAACATTCTGCAGAGAGAGAAAAAGATTCCCCCCACTCTGTAGATTCACAATGTCCTCACAGAGATCCACAAAGGCTTGAGGAAATGTTATCATTCCTCAGGGGAAAGGTTGGAAAGCCCTGGAATGAAGAGAGAAGGAAGAGGAGAAGAGGAGGAAGGTGAAGGAACAGGAGAGGTGGTAGCACCTCTCACTTCATATGACTTTGCACAATGTGGGCACAACCGGGCAGAAGACAGGCTAGGATGATGGGTGTCCACTTTCCATGGATTTTTCGGCCCCATGGGCAACTAGGTCTGCCACCTGGGCAACCAGGTCTCTGTCTTTCACCCTTCTGCTGGGACAACTTGCAGCAGGCACCTTGGCCAAACAAGTCCTTGCAGGTCAGCCAGGCCTTCCTCCTTGCTTGCTGGCTCCTGCCCATCTGCCTCCTTTCACCTGCTGCCCTCAAGCAAAACGTGGCCAATCTTCAGTGGCCGCATCTCATAAAGGTCCCCTGAAGGATGTGTTCAAGCAGTTCAAAAAGGATGTGGACAAGCCGGAGAGTGTCCAGAGAAGAGCGACTGGTTAAAGGCCTGGAAACCATGATGAAACCCTATGAGAAGACACTTAGGGAATTGGGCATGTTTAGCCTGGAGAAGAGACAGTTAAGAGGTGATATGATAGAATCAAGCTTGTTTTCTCCTGCTCCAGAGAACAGGACCCGGAGCAATGAATGCAAGCTACAGGAAAAGAGATTCCACCTCAACATTAGGAGGAACTGCCTGACAGTGAGGGCTGTTTGACAGTGGAATACTCTTCCTCAGAGAGTCTCCTTCCCTGGAGATCTTTAAACAGAGGCTGAATGGCCATCTGTCAGGGATGATTTGATTGTGATTTCCTGCATGACAGGGGGTTGGACTGGATGGCCCTTGGGATCTCTTCCAACTCTAGGATTCTAGGACTGGGACTCCCAGGCAGCACTTCTGCTGACCTGCTCCTGCCATGAGTCTGTGTCTCTCATCCCCACACTTAATGCTCTCTGAACATAACATAAAACCTGTGTTGTGCAAAAAGACAGCCTTTGTGGCTTTTGGTGTGCACAGAATCAGAGGCAAAAGGAGATGGCAAGAGGCAGGTGAGTGGCTGGAGTAATCAGCAGTTCTAGAGCAGAGGGAGCCCTACTCTGGAGGTCTGTGAGAGAGGGAGTGTATATTAGAATCATAGAATCATAGAGTTGGAAGAGACCACAAGGGCCATCCAGTCCAACCTCCTGCCATGCAGGAAATCCAAATCAAAGCACCCCAACAGATGGCCATCTAGCCTCTGCTTAAAGACCTCCAAGGAAAGAGACTCCATTACACTCCGGGGGAGTTTGTTCCACTGTCAAACAGCCCTTACTGTCAGGAAGTTCTTCCTAATGTTGAGGTGGAATCTCTTTTCCTGGAGCTTGCATCCATTGTTCTGGGTCCTGTTCTCTGGAGCAGCAGAAAACAATCTTGCTCCCTCCTCAATGTGACATCCTTTCAAATATTTAAACAGGGCTATCATATCACCTCTTAACCTTCTTTTCTCCAGGCTAAACATCCCCAGCTCCCTGAGTCGTTCCTCATAGGGCAAGGTTTCCAGACCTTTCACCATTTTAGTCGCCCTCCTCTGGACACGCTCCAGTTTCTCAATGTCCTTTTTGAATTGTGGTGCCCAGAACTCATTACATGTGTTTGTGTGTGCTCACGTGTTTGTGTGAGGTTCAGCCTTTAGGAACCTCACCCCTGCCCAGTCGTCGCAATAGTGCATAGGGTGGGGGCGGAGGCAGTGGAGTCACCAGAGGGGGCAGGGAGTGCGGTCCTTAACTGAGTGACACCCCAGAGGGGGTACACCCAGTGCGGCTTGTGTGACATTTGTGAGACCATAAATGGCCCTCCAGAGGCTGCAGCACTGCCCCTGCAAAAGCAGTGGATGCTGCTGGGTGTGTGTGTGTGTGTGTGTGTGCAAGGCCTTTCATTTAGGGTCCAACGTGGCTACTTGTGCCTGAACCCCAAATGGCCCTCTGGGAGTCACAGCATTGCCTCCTCAAGCAGTGGGCACTGTTGGGGGGGGGGGCAATGTATTTCATTTGGGGTCCAGTGCAGCTGTTCCCCCCAGCCCTCTCCCCTGCTGCCTCCCCACTGCCCCTGGTTGGTGACAGCAACCACAGGGATGCCACTGGACAAAGGAATGAGAAGCAAGCTGGATTGCTCTGCATCTCATGTGTGCACATACATATGCCTGGCAAGCAGCGTCCCAACTCCTTGCACTACTTGACACTACTACTGATACAAAAACAGTAAAGGACAAGGAGGAGGAAAGTGAGGAAACAAGATCTAGTCAGCTCAAGTTGGGGGATTTTTAATTTAAAAAAGTCTTTCACTACATTACATTCCATTCCCCAGCATCACTATCGCCCAGCAGAAGCATCTAAAGCAGAAACTAGCATCTAAAGCAATTCCCTTCTCCCCAACCTTCTCTAGCAGACAGAACTAAAACTAAAGCAATTGCTAGCAAGTGAACAGGAACTATAATATTGTAGGAACTGTGAACATTGAATGGCAATTGACTTTGGAGTTCTGACACCATCCCGCAACTTTAAGTATGTATTTAACAATTCAAAATAAATATTTGTTGCACTTTATGGTTTTAGATCTTAGGTCTTGGTGGTCTACAGCAACAAAAGGTATTTAAAGGGGATCTGCATTCAATAAAAGGTTAAGAACCGCTGGTCTGGAGGAACATTTTGTCTGCTTACCATCATACAATGATACAGAATTTTTCCAGGTTAAAAAAGAGGAACACTTTGCTAGAAAATGGGATAACCTGAAACAACATGGACTGGGTCCCAGGAACACTGTGCAACACCTTTTGACCCATGGAGCTCCATGTATCAGGAAAGACCAGAAACAAAAGTATTGAGCCAGGGCAACTAAAGTGGTGTCAAACTGGATTATTTCTGCAGTGTGGATGCAGCCATTAAGGGAATCAATGGACACTGAGCTGAATTCTGAAAATGGTCCCCAACTTAAAGAGTTGAGCTAACAAGACTCAACAACAGGCTTTGCCATTTTCTGTAAGCCGTATGGCCTAGCGGTCTGAGTGCTGGGCAAAATGTTCCTCCAGACCAGTGGTTCTTCACGGTTTATATACTGCAGATCCACTCTGGAGACCAGGGTTTGATCCCAGGATCGGACAGGGAAACTCACTTGCCCCCCTTGGGCAAGTCACACTCTCTCAGCCTCCTCAGGGCAAGGCGATGGCAGACCCCTTCTGACTACATCATTCCAAGAAAACTCCAGGACTTCTGGCGAGCCCAGCCTTAGGATCTGAAGGCACACAACAACTTAGGGTGACCAGAGATCCTCCTTTCCCCGGACACGTCCTCCATGCCCACCTTCTGCCCAGGAGGAATCCCCAAAGGTCGTCCACTCAGGGTGAACGGCGATCCTCCTTCCCCCGGACATGTCCTCCATTCCCACCTTCTGCCCAGGTGGAGTCCCCAAAGGAGATCCTAAACTCAGGGTGACCAGAGATCCTCCTTTTCCAGGACAGGCCCTCCATTCCCACTTTCTGCCCAAGAGGGGTCCCCAGGGGGTCGTACTAAAACAAAGGACAGTACTTGCCCATA
>NC_056523.1:225315381-225438320 GCF_019175285.1 Sceloporus undulatus
CACCCTAGGGATAAGCCTATGCCCATAGAGATCTTGGAGATGCTTGCCCATAGGAATAAGGGAGATTGCTTGGCCATAGGAAATAAATTGCTTGCCCATAGGAATAATGGGAGATTGTGCCCATAGAGATTCATTGGGATTGCTTGCCCATAGAGATTCATTGGAGATTGCTTGCCCATAGGAATAATGGGAGATTGCTTGCCCATAGGAATAATGGGAGATTGCTTGCCCATAGAGATTCATTGGAGATTGCTTGCCCATAGGAAATAATGGGAGATTGCTTGCCCATAGAGATTCATTGGAGATTGCTTGCCCATAAGATTATTGGAGATTGCTGCCCATAGAGATCATTGGGATTGCCTGCCCATAAAGAAACATGGGTTTACTTGCCTTAGGGAAATATAGTACTTACTTGCCCGTGGGTAAGTACCGTCCTTTGTTTTAGTTACGTCCCGTCCCAGGGATTTATGTTAAGTGTCCTTCTGAGCTTTGCTTTGGCCGGCCCTCACTTCCCTGGCCGTCCTCCCTTTGGGATGCCGGGATCTGGAGGGCCTGGAGCCCTGTCCCTCCTCCCTGCTGGATCCACTCACCCTCCGGCCACGAGGTGCAGCGCAGGGTCCCTCGTGGGAAGGCTCCCTGGGACTCTCCCAGACCAAGCCAACACTTCAGCCCCAGTCCCAACTGGCCTTGCAGTTGCAGCAGCAGCAGCAGCAGCATCAGAGAGGAGACGCCCCGGACAAGACCCACCCCCACCTCCCCAGGGCAGACCCTGCTGGGAACCCTCAGACCTGAAGAGCAGAGAGACTCCATGCTTATCAGATTTGCAGAGACGCCAAACTAGGGGGAGTAGCTATACTCCAGAGGATAGGATCAACATTCAAATGACCTGAATAGACTAGAAAGCTGGGCCAAAGCTAACGAATGAACGTCAACAGGAGAAATGTAAGGTACTGCACTTAGGGCAGAAAAATAAAATGCACAAATATAGGATGGGGGACCCTGGCTGAACAAGACTACATGTAAAAGGGATCTGTGGCCTGTTACAGACTGCCAAAATAAAGCTGCTTCGGGTCTCTTTGGAGGTATGCTGTTTAAATGATGCATGCATCCTAAGAATCCAGAAGCTGCACCAAAGCTGCACTCCAGTGCTTAGGAATGGAGTGTGGCTTTGGCGCGACCTCCGGACTCTTAGGACCCATGCATCATTAAACAGCATACCTCCAAAGGGCCTGAAGCAGCTTTATTTGGCAGTCTGTAACAGGCCTAGAGTCCAGTAGACCACAAGTTGAACATGAGTCAACAGTGCGATGTGGAGCTAACAAGGCCAATGCGATTTTAGGCTGCATCATAGAAGAAGTATAGTGTCTAGATCAAGGAAAGTAATATGCCACTCTATTCTGCTCTGGTCAGGCCCCACCTGGATATTGTGTCCAGTTCTGGGCCACCAATTCAAAAGGACATTGAGAAACTGGGCGTGTTCAAAGGAGGGTGACTAAAATGGTGAGGTCTGGAAACCTGTCCTATGAGGAGCAATTTAGGGAGCTGGGGATGTTTAGCCTGGAAAAGAGAAAGTTAAGAGGTGATTGATAGCCCTGTTTAAATACTTGAATGGATGTCACATTGAGGAGGGAGCAAGCTTGTTTTCTGCTGTCCAGAGGCTGGACCCTGAGCAAAGGTGCAAGCTCCAGGAAAAGAGACTCCACCGCACATTAGGAGGAACTTCCTGACATAAGGGCTGTTCGACAGTGAAACAAACTCATTCCTCGGAGTGTAGTGGAGTCTCCTTCTTTGGGGTCTTTAAACAGAGGATGGATGACCATCTGTCAGGGATGTTTTGATTGAGAGTTCCTGCATGGCAGAATGGGTTGGACTGGATGACCCATGGGGTCTCTTCCAACTCTATGATTCTATGTTCCAAGGGCCATCCACTCCAACCTCCCTTCTGCCATGCAGGAACTCTCAACCCAAGCACCCTGACAAATGGCCATCTCCACTTCCGGAAGATGAATTAAAGCACCTAGATGAGCTCTGCAGGCTAATGGTTACTCCAGCTCAGACATCTGAAGGGCTGCCAGACCCAGAAAATCAGAGGAGGGAAGACGACAACCACCCAAGGGAACATATTTTTAACCATACATCAAAAGGTCACAGGACTTTATCACACGGTGACCTTTGTGCTTCCAACCCCAAAATGGTTAAAGTGTTGGCGTTCCAGAAAAGCAAGCAAATTCTTATCACACACAGAGCACAACAAAAGACATTACCTAGGCAAGAAAGTGGTCAAAGTGTGGTTTGGGTTCAGCGGATGAGGAAATTCCCTTGCTAGCTTGGAATAACTTTTTGTGCATGCTCCAAACTGTCATTTCCCCAAGTGCATTCACACACATGCTCCATAGAGGGAAGGGAAATGGGAGGAAAATCCTCTTTGCCCAGAAGCTGTTTCAGAGGAAGGCGGCTGGGTTTCCCTTTGCAAACTCACTTAAAACCACATACAACACACACACACCCACACTAGAGAGAAGGAGGAGGTGGCTGGTCCATAAACCTGCCTCTTTTCAGCGAGGGCTGAAGTTCCCAGATGTCCCTTTTCCAGGACACATCCTCCATGTCCTCTCTCTCTGCTTCTCCCACCAGCTGTTCCCTTAGACTTAAGGCTTAGAGGCTCCAGAAGGAAGAGACCAGCCCGCCGAGGAAAAGAGGTGTGAGTGTCGTTTGTGTGTCCCTTTAAGAACAAGGCTGTCTCCCCCTCCTCGCACAGCAAGAATCCTGGGAAATCTGGAACAGGGAGAATACAGCAGATGGGTTTCAGACTGCTGCATTACATGAAGAGAGCGAATTTGTGATTGAACTGGACATGAAAACATGATTTTTTCGACAATGCTTATTTCCTGACACACCTCACTTTTTTGTCTGGAGTCTGAACAGTTGTGCACAGCGTCATCCAAAAAACAATTGTGATTGTCTCTAAAGCCCTGGATGACCCTGCATTGTGACCAGTTTAACCTTCAATTTCCCCATGAGAAGACTGAACAGGGAAACCAGTGAGGAACACAACCTCCAAATGGTTTACAAACCGACCAAGAAAATCCAGCAATGATGGCTCAGTGAAGGACTGAAAGACTTTCTCACAGCCGCAGGAGTTTCCACATTCCATGCAGCTGCGGACAAGTCTACATTAGGACCACAAAATGTAATGTTCAAACACAAATCAAGGAAACACAGAGGCATCGCAGAACTGGGTCAGCCAGAAACATCAGCAGTAGCAGAACACGTTATAAAACCAACCTGGGCATAAATGCTATTTGAAAACACTGAAATTCTGGACCACGTCAACAACTATCAGGTCAGAATGCACAGGGAAGCCACTGAAATCCACAAATACCTGGACAACGTCAACAGGAAAGAAGAGACCATTAAATTAGCAAGTTTGGCTACCAGTCCTAAAAGACACTAAAATCAGACCCAGCAAATGCAAATGAAAACTACCCGGGTCAGGGGTTTTCCCAACAAACAAGGGATCTCTAATTAAAGGACAAAATCTTTTGCATATCCTCCCCACTATGAGGCCATGCCATTCTACAACAGAACAATACACAAATTAACATGCAAACCACTCCTCCCACACCCAGTATAATACACAGTGTGTGTGTGTGTGGTATTATATATATATATATATACTATATATGTGTGTGTGTGTGTGTGTGTGTGTATATACATACACACACACACACACCCCACTGACGTCCATGCAGCATTCTCTGAAGATAACAGCCACAGATGCTGGCGAACGTCACAAACAAACTCTTCTAGAACATGGCCACATAGCCGGAAAAACAAACAAAAAAAACATCCAGCCTCTGTTAAAGACCTCCAAAACAGGAGACAAACAGCTTCATTTATATACCGCTTCCTACTGAACTAACAGTGTCTAAGTGGTTCACAACTATAAGCTAATTGCCCCCAACAAGTAACAAGACTCCACCACACTCCGAGGGAGCAATGGATTCCACCGTTGAACAGCTCTTACGCCAGGAAGTTCCTCCTAATGTTGAGGTGGAATCTCTTTTCCTGGAGCACCCATTGCTCCAGGTCCTATTCTCTGAGCAGCAGGAAAACGAGCTTGCTCCATCCTGAACATGACACCCCTTCTGGCACACAGTTCAAAAGGATGTGGACAAGTGGAGTGGGTTCAGAGGAGGGCCACCAAAATGGTGAAGGGCCTGGAAACCATGTCTTATGAGGAAAAACTAGTAGCTGGTAGTTTAGCCTGGAGGAGAGGTTAAGGGTGATATGATAGTATCCACCTCCTCCATCCCCAGAGAGGCCTGCTCCCATCCCCAGAGAGGCCTAGCACTGCATTTTCTGGGCCGTGACGGAGGTCTCAAGCATGGCACTGCCAGCCCCAGCCAGTGCAGCTGGCTAGGCCTCCCTGGGGCTGGAGCAGCAGCACTGTGCTTGGGGCCTCAGTCAAGCCCCAGAGATCCAGTGCAGCAGCTAGGCTAGGAATCCGGGATTGGAGGGTCAAAATGCCCAGCTGGGATGAACATTTTTGGACCCTCCAATCTGGAATTGTCCCACCAAAAACGGGAAATGGCAACCCTAAGTGTCCCATGCTCTCCATATTGCTCTAGTAAATCATGCAGTTGTTCAGGCTTCACCTGGAGCTGCCCAAGGGCCACTGGAAGCAAAAAAGTGAGAACATTTGATCACCCATTTTTTGAAAATAAAAATTATTTGCTACTAAATCTTTATCCTGAGTGAAACACACTGACTCTTTATCAGTGGAAACACCAAGAATCTCTTCCTTGTCCACCAGAAATGCAAAAAATCCTCTGTGCAAACTATGAAACCATATAGAGGCAAGATCATCACATGTGGAGGACGAAGACGTCACCAGCAGAAGGAGATGAATTGTGCATGGATAAAGTCCTAACCTCACGTAGTATAAATGTGCTGTCTTTGTCGTTGATGGCTGTTTGGGAAGAAAAGAATCACAGCTCTCACTTGAAACTGCAAAAAACTTGTATTTAACATTCGGAAGCCAATAATTTAATCTTTTAAGGGGGGGGGGGGGGGGGGAGAGAAAGACTAGTCTGCTGGATCTCTGACAAGAGCAAGAAGAGGACAGACTGATCAACATGAATCATCCTCTAGGCATACACTAAAAGGAAATAATATTAACACGTTTGTGCTTGCTCAGTTTAAGTGTGGTAGAAAGAAATGGAGATCCCCAAAGGAAAAGGGATTCTACTTTATTTCCCGTTGTTCAGATACTATAAATAGAAACAGTGTCTCTTTCTCTACTGGATTTGGCATTTCCATCATTGAGTTCAGCTCCTAGAAATGGCACCGGAGTTGCTTTTGTCATTGTCCTCCAACCCAGTAATTGCCACTTTAAGCTACATGTATATACCAGACTAGAGAAAGAAAGGAATCCTTGGGAGAAGTGGTGCCAAGCCTAAAACTTTTTTTTTGGCACGTGTGGTGAAATGGGCAAAAAGGTGCCCTGTGGGCTAAAGCAGTCTTGGGGGGGAAAGGGTCTAGAAGGCTTGGCTGGTGGAGCCTCTCTGACATCTAGTGGTGGCAAAAGACCAGAGCATTTTTAACTGAGGATGCGTCAGTGTGAAGGGAACACACAACCCCCTAGCAATTAACATATTATAGAGTACAGTGGGCCCTCCCCATTTGCAGCTTTGACTTTATGATTATTTGTGGATTGATTATATTTTCTCTCTGGGATCTTTAGGCCTCCAGCATGACTTTATGGCCAACATGCCGAGGTTGTGATGGGACCTAGAGATGGAGAACACTTCTCTAAGCTTTGTAGGTCTTCAACACAATTCGGTAGTCAGCCTCCATGGGGGTTGGCCACAAAGTTGCCTTGGAGGCCTAGAGTTCTATGCCTGTTACAGACTGCCAAAAAAAAGCTGCTTTGGTCCCTTGAGATATGCTGTTAATGATGCATGCATCTTAAGAGTCCGGAAGTTGCGCTAAAGCCACACTCCTTCCTAAGCACTGGAGTGCAGCTTTGGTGCAGCTTCTGGATTCTTAGGATGCATGCATCATTAAACAGCATACCTCCAAAAGACCCGAAGCAGCTTTATTTTGGCAGTCTGTAACAGAGAGATATTCTTGCAGCTTAAAAAAAAGGCTTGCCACAACAAAGTACCGTTCCCAGATTCCATAGCACTGACCATCGCAGTTCAAGCAGTGTCAAAATGGATTACTTCTGCAGTGTGGATGCGTCGTGTCTGTCCCAGTTAGAAACAGAGAAATATTCATTCAAAACCAGAGGTGGGCCTCTGGCTGCTTTTGGTTTGTCTGGGGTTATTTTGGTGCTTTTGATTCTGTGCGATTCCTAGAGCATCTCAGAGAGAGCATTGGTCTCTGCACCCCTTACTTTAGGGTCAAATGAGGTACAGTGGTTGGAGCACTGCACAAGACCTCACTGGATTATAGAGATATTTAAGAGATCTTTTTCAGTGGTAAGGATGGGAAAGGCAATATCCCTTGGTACCTGCCAAGATCAGGGTCACCAGATGTCCTAGTATTGCAAGGAGTAAGGCACCTCAAAATGTAGGACATACAAGGAGGCACACAACAACAGCAAAACACAAGATGCAAATGGAGGGTAGCCAGGTGGACTCACCCCCAATGGAGGACACACCAAAAAAATGGAGGACATCCAAAGAAAACTCAAAACACTCCTAGAAATGTCCAATGCTGCTTCTTAGCCTTGCTCAAAATGGAGGAATGAACCATTAAAAGCCCCCAAACTCTAGAAATGTCCATGCATGATTCTAGCCCTGCTCTGAATGGAGGGGTGCCAGGAAAAATAGAGGACAGTCCTAAATGAAACTCAAAAACACTCTAGAAATGTCTAGTGCATGCTTCTTTGTCCTTCTCAAAATGGAGACGTGTCAGAGGGGAAAAAAAGGATGACATGCTCAAACAAAGTCTCAAAACACACTCCTGGCAATGGAATGCCTGTCTTTGTCCTTCTCAAATGGAGGACATGCCCATGAAACCTAACACTCTGAAATGTCATGCCTGCTTTTTGTCCTTCTCAAAATGGAGGACGTGTCGGTTTAAAAAAAAAAAGGAGGGACAAGCTCAAACCAAAGCTCAAGACACACTCCTAGCAATGGAATGCCTGCGCCTGCCCTGCTCAAAATGGAGGGGCTTTGGAATTCCCCCCAGAGAAAGGCTGAAATGGAGGAGAGGCCAGGTCCCTGTGTGCAGGGAAGGCCGGAGGACCCAGTTGGGATGCTGCTGCTGGGGCGGGCGGTGGGTGGTCCCTCCCTGGAGGCCCGTTGCCCCGCCCTTTTGCAAGGCTGCGACCCCCAGGCGCTGTGGGTGGGCCCTGCAAAGCCAACAAAGCAAGGAAGGGGTCCCTTCGCACCATACTCCCAGGAAAGCCAGACCAGGAAGAGGAGGAGCAGCAGGAGGAGGAGGAGGGGAGCTGAGAGAAAGAGGCCTCGAGAGCCTGGTAGCCTGGGCCCTCTTGCAAGCACCCTCACCCCAAAACCCACCCACAGGGAGAGGGGGCCACCCAAAGACACGGGCAGGTATCCCTTTGGGTGCATTCTGGGAATCCTCTCCCCCCCCAGTTCCAGGGGAAGCCCAGCCCTCACTTGCCTTGCATTGGGCCCTAAAGGATCCCTGTGGGTGGGTTTGGGGAGTTATAGTCCTCTCCCACTCCCTCAAAGCTCCTTGGAGAAGCTAGCCACTCACCTGCCTTTCATTGGGCCCTTACGGTGGTGTAAGGCCCAATGGGGGTGGATTTGGGAAGTTTAAAGTCCTCTCCCCACAAAAAAGATCTAGGGGAAGCCACCACTCACCTGCTGTCTTTGGCCCCATAAAGGTATCCCTATGGATGGATTTGTGAGTTAGGTCCTCCCCCCCTAAAAAAAAAAGTCACCTGCCTTTCTTAGTGAGGGAGTGTTGCAACTCCCTGCCGCAGCCGTTTTTGAGTATGAACCCCAGCAGCCTTTCTATCCAGAATGTGGGCCCCTGGGGCTCTGTGGCTGACTAGGAGGCAGGGCGCATTCCTGGCAGGTTTTATTGCAGGACCCCCATAGATACCTAAATCCGTGGATGTTCAAATCCCATTAACTAGAGTGGTGCAGTAAAATGGCCCCTTTACATAAAATGACAAAATCATGGCTTGCTTTTTGGAATATATATATATTTTTAAAAATACAGTCAGCCTTCCACATTGGCGGCTGGTTTTTGCATTTGACTATTTGCGGATTTAATTAATTGTTCTCTCTAAGATCTCAGGTCCTCCAGAGAATTCTGCCTAGACCATAGAGTTGCACTGGATCATGAGAGGCCTAGAGAAAACACTTCTCTGGGCATTTGTAAGTCCTCCGCATGATTCTGTGGTCAACTTCTAATGGATGTTGACCCCAGAGTAGCACCTGAGGATCTAGGAGTTCCCAGAGAGGATTCTCTTCGGTAACAAAAAGTGTTTCTTTTTATTTGCAGTTTTTCACTTCATGGGGTCCTGTGCCCCTAACCCCAGCAGATATGGAGGGACACTGTATTTTCAAGCTGTGGCTGTTTGATCTGTGGATAAAGAGTCCATGGATATGGATAGCAACTGTATTTTGGTGTAGGGAGAGCGGCACCCACCTGGAGAAGAGTTAATGGACTGGGGCTCTCCTTGAGACGTCCTCGTACTTTACCTGCTTTTTACATGGCAGTACTTGCCCTAAATCAGTGATTCTCACATTCTGGACTTGCAATAATTTGGACTTCAGTTTCCAGATTTTCCAGTTCATTGGCAAAATGGCTGGGCTTCTGGGAGTGGAAGTCCAAAACACCTGGAGAAAATGAGAGGAGCAAACCGTTTTCTGCTTCTCTAGGGAGTGGGTTCAGACTACAGGAAAAGAGATTCCACCAATGTTAGGAAGACCTTCCTGGACAGTAAGAGCTGTGCGACCTTGAGGGTGGTGATTCTCTTTCTTTGGGGTTTAAGCAGAGGCTGGATGGTTGTCTGTGGGATGCTTTGATTGAGAGTTCCTGCTGGCAGGGGGTTGGACTGGATGGCCCTTGTGGTGTCTTCCAACCTGATTCTAGGACCAGAGTTTGGGAATCCTGGCTAGACTGACAAGGAAAGCCATTGTCAGTGAGCCATACTCTGCTAAACTCCAGATGGAATCCTGCAATATTAAATCAAATCAAATATGGAGGTACCATTTAAAATGACTGGAATTTGGTTACTACGTTGTAGCTACTAACCTCCAGCTTGGATATTAAAAATAAATATAATTCCAAAAAGCAAGCCTTGTTTTTATCATTTACTGTAAGGGACACGTTTTACTAGGGCATTGTTTATTGGACTGAGTAGCCATGGATTTTTTATGCCCAGGGTGGTGATGTGGTCCTGGAACACAACCCCAGGGGATACCAAGGCGACCACATAAATATTTTTTAACATTTTCAATCTGTGGAAGGTTGAGTCAGTGGATAAAGACTCGGTATACAGAGGACAGACTGTTGCTAGTGTGGCTGGCCTGACAGAGTTCAGCAACCTACAGTCTGTTGCCATTTCTCTGGGGCCTTCTAAGCATTAAGCTACCCATGTGGCATCTATGGGGAAAAACTCCTGCCAGATCAGGGGTTTTTACTGCAGCCAGTCAGAACCACATCCTGTCCTCCTTCCTCCTGGAACAGGTGAGGGACTTCCGTGGTGCAACCTTCCCGCCACCCGCCATGGCCATGAGGGACCTGGGTGAGCCAGATGGGGGGCTCCAACCCTCTGATGAAGCTGGCCAGCCACTTCACCCAGGACAGGGCTGCACAGGGACTCCGGGCCCTTGCCTGGCCTTCCTCTGTGCCACCGCAGAAGTGGTGAGTGAATAATGAGGGGGGAGGGCCTTGTGTCCCTTGCAGCGTGGTGTTCCCCTGTGGTACTGATTGGTGGAGCTCTTTGGCTGGGTGGCACCGCCCCCCCAAGGATACACATTTTGCCCACGCGACCACCACTTCCAGAAGAAAAATGGCCGAGAAATACTGAGGGGTAAGAACAACGCACCCTCGCAGAAGGTGCAGAATCCATTTCATCTCCCATAGAGGCGTGTTGCCCGCATTGCCAAGATCAACAATGGGTGGTGATGAACTCTGTGCCTCCAGAAGTAGGCAATAAGCAGCCCTCTTGAGGAGTGATAGGGGGCTTACTGTGTTATTTGGGCGTTCAAAACGAACCAATCTGCAACCTCCGGGGAAGGGGTGTACCTGTCACCTTAATAGGACCAGATGTGTTTTTTGGCCACCAAAGACCAGCGTATCTGTTTAGATCAAGCCATTCCTGTGTTAAGTGTCGGATGATTCTCATACGTGGGGAAAAGCTGACAAGGTGCTCTCCCTTTAGGTTGGAGGCTGCTATGTTCTAGGAGATCAGGTTGTTCAGGCGTACAAGAACCATATTGGGATCCATTGTTTGCAGAGTGTCTTAAGACTGACTTACTTACTGTTGTGAGTTATGTTTTTTTGTAGATGTCATTGTGCCCTGAGTCATGACAATCATTATATTTGTTACACACATATAAATAATATATAATATTATAGATTAGATACATAATATAAATGCATATATAGATACACAGACATTGTATAATGTTATACCACACATACACATAAAATACGTAATATATATTTTTTATTATTCTAGCTTGCCCATAGGAAATAATGGGAGATTGCTTGCCCATAGAGATTCATTGGAGATTGCTTGCCCATAGGAAATAATGGGAGATTGCTTGCCCA
The DNA here is from genome assembly GCF_019175285.1 of Sceloporus undulatus. NCBI lineage: Eukaryota > Metazoa > Chordata > Lepidosauria > Squamata > Phrynosomatidae > Sceloporus > Sceloporus undulatus. The sequence goes on from NC_056523.1 coordinate 225,326,152, forward strand.
TAGGAAATAATAGGAGATTGCTTGCCCATAGGAAATAATGGGAGATTGCTTGCCCATAGAGATTCATTGCAGATTGCCTGCCCATAAAGAAACATAGGGTTTACTTGCCCTTAGGGAAATATAGTACTTACTTGCCCGTGGGTAAGTACTGTCCTTTGTTTTAGTACGTCCGTCCCCAGGGATTTATGTTAAGTGTCCTTCTGACTTTGCTTTGGCCAGGCCTCACTTCCCTGGCCGTCCTCCCTTTAGGGAGTGCCGGGGATCTGGAGCCCTGGAGCCGGTCCCTCCTCCTGCTGGATCCACTCACCCTCCGCCACGAGGTGCAGCGCAGGTTCCCTCGTTGGAAGGCATCCCTGGGACTCTCCCAGACCAAGCCAACACTTCAGCCCCAGTCCCAACTGGCCTTGCAGTTGCAGCAGCAGCAGCAGCAGCATCAGAAGAGAGACGCCCCCTGGACAAGACCCACCCCCACCCTCCCCAGGGGCAGACCCTGCTGGGAACCCTAGACCTGGAAGAGCAGGAGACTCCATGCTTATCAGATTTGCAGATGACGCCAAACTAGGGGGAGTACTAATACTCCAGAGGATAGGATCAACATTCAAAATGACCTGAATAACTAGAAAGCTGGGCCAAAGCTAACAGAATGACCGTCAACAGGAAAATGTAAGGTACTGCACTTAGGGCAGAAAAATAAAATGCACAAATATAGGAGGGGGGACACCTGGCTGAACAAGACTACATGTAAAAGGGATCTGTGGCCTTTTACAGACTGCCAAAATAAAGCGGCTTCGGGTCTCTTTGGAGGTATGCTGTTTAAATGATGCATGCATCCAAGAATCCAGAAGCTGCACCAAAGCTGCACTCCAGTGCTTAGGAATGGAGTGTGGCTTTGGCGCGACCTCCGGACTCTTAGGACCCATGCATCATTAAACAGCATACCTCCAAAGAGGCCTGAAGCAGCTTTTTGGCAGTCTGTAACAGGCCTAGAGTCCAGTAGACCACAAGTTGAACATGAGTCAACAGTGCGATTGGGCAGCTACAAGGCCAATGCGATTTTAGGCTGCTCAATAGAAGAAGTATAGTGTCTGAATCAAGGAAAGTAATAGTGCCACTCTATTCTGTCTGGTCAGGCCCCACCTGGAATATTGTGTCCATTTCTGGGCACCACAATTCAAAAAGGACATTGAGAAACTGGAGCGGTGTTCAAAGGAGGGTGACTAAAATGGTGAAGGGTCTGGAAACCATGTCCTATGAGGAGCAATTTAGGAGCTGGGGATGTTTAGCCTGGAAAAGAGAAGGTAAGAGTTGATATGAAGCCCTGTTTAAATACTTGAATGGATGTCACATGAGGAGGGAGCAAGCTTGTTTTCTGCTGCCTCAGAGGCTAGGACCCTGAGCAATGGAAAATGCAAGCTCCAGGAAAAGAGACTCCACCTCAACATTAGGAGGAACTTCCTGACATAAGGGCTGTTCGACAGTGAAACAAACTCATTCCTCGGAGTGTAGTGGAGTCTCCTTCTTTGGGGGTCTTTAAACAGAGGATGGATGACCATCTGTCAGGTATGTTTTGATTGAGAGTTCCTGCATGGCAGAATGGGGTTGGACTGGATGACCCATGGGGTCTCTTCCAACTCTATGATTCTATGATTCCAAGGGCCATCCACTCCAACCTCCCTTCTGCCATGCAGGAACTCTCAACCCAAGCACCCCTGACAAATGGCCATCCCCACTTCCTGGAAGATGAATTAAAACACCTAGACTGAGCTCTGCAGGCTAATGGTTACTCCAGCTCAGACATCTGAAGGGCTGCCAGACCCAGAAAATCAGAGGAGGGAAGACAGACAACCACCCAAAGGGAACATATTTTTTAACCATACATCAAAAGAGTCACAGGACTTTATCACACGGTGACCTTTGTGCTTCCAACCCCAAAATGGTTAAAGTGTTGGCGTTCCAGAAAAGCAAGCAAATTCTTATCACACACAGAGCACAACAAAAGCACATTACCTAGGCAAGAAAGTGGGTCAAAAGTGGATTTGGGTTTCAGACGGATGAAGACAAATTCCCTTGCTAGCTTGGAAATAACTTTTTTGTGCATGCTCCAAACTGTCATTTCCCCAAGTGCATTCACACACATGCTCCATAGAGGGAAGGGAAATGGGAGGAAAATCCTCTTTGCCCCAGAAGCTGTTTCAGAGGAAGACAGGCTGAGGTTTCCCTTTGCAAACTCACTTAAAACCACATACAAACACACACACCCACACTAGAGAGAAGGAGGAGGTGGCTGGTCCATAAACCTGCCTCTTTTCAGCGAGGGCTGAAGTTCCCAGATGTCCTCCTTTTCCAGGACACATCCTCCATGTCCTCTCTCTCTGCCTTCTCCCACCAGCTGTTCCCTTAGACTTAAGGCTTAGAGGCTCCAGAAGGAAGAGACCAGCCCCGCGAGGAAAAGAGGTGTGAGTGTCGTTTGTGTGTCCCTTTAAGAACAAGGCTGTCTCCCCCTCCTCAGCACAGCAAAAGAATCCTGGGAAATCTGGGAACAGGGAGAATCCAGCAGATGGGTTTCAGACTGCTGCAATTACATGAAGAGAGCGAATTTGTGATTGAACTGGACATGAAAACATGGTATTTTTGCGACAATGCTTATTTCCTGACACACCTCACTTTTTTGTCTGGAGTCTGAACAGTGTGTGCACAGCGTCATCCAAAAAACAATTGTGAAGTTGTCTCTAAAGCCCTGGATGACCCTGCATTGTGACCAGTTTAACCTTCCAATTTTCCCCATGAGAAGACTGAACAGGGAAACCAGTGAGGAAACACAACCTCCAAATGGTTTACAAACCGACCAAGAAAATCCAGCAAATGATGAGCTCAGTGAAGGACATGAAAGACTTTCTCACAGCCGCAGGAGTTTACCACATTCCATGCAGCTGCGGACAAGTCTACATTAGGACCACAAAATGTAATGTTCAAACACAAATCAAGGAACACAAGAGGCATCGCAGACTGGGTCAGCCAGAAACATCAGCAGTAGCAGAACACGTTATAAACCAACCTGGGCATAAAATGCTATTTGAAAACACTGAAATTCTGGACCACGTCAACAACTATCAGGTCAGAATGCACAGGGAAGCCACTGAAATCCACAAATACCTGGACAACGTCAACAGGAAAGAAGAGACCATTAAAATTAGCAAAGTTTGGCTACCAGTCCTAAAAGACACTAAAATCAAGACCCAGCAAATGCAAATGAAAACTACCCAGGTTTGTTTCCCAACAAACAAGGGATCTTTAATTAAATGGACATAAATCCTTTTTGCATATCCTCCCACTATGAGGCCATGCCATTCTACAACAGAACAATACACAAATTAACATGCAAACCACTCCTCCCAACCCAGTATATATACACAGTGTGTGTGTGTGTGTGTGTGTGTGTGTGTGTATATATATATATATGTGTGTGTGTGTGTGTGTGTGTGTACATACACACACACACACACACACCCCACTGACGTCCATGCTAGCATTCTCTGAAGATAACAGCCACAGATGCTGGCGAAACGTCACAAACAAACTCTTCTAGAACATGGCCACATAGCCGGAAAAACAAACAAAAAAACATCCAGCCTCTGTTTAAAGACCTCCAAAACAGGAGACAAACAGCTTCATTTATATACCGCTTCCTACTGAACTAACAGTGTCTAAGTGGTTCACAACTATAAGCTAATTGCCCCCAACAAGTAACAAGACTCCACCACACTCCGAGGGAGCAATGGATTCCACCGTTGAACAGCTCTTACTGCCAGGAAGTTCCTCCTAATGTTGAGGTGGAATCTCTTTTCCTGGAGCACCCATTGCTCCAGGTCCTATTCTCTGGAGCAGCAGGAAAACGAGCTTCCTCCATCCTGAACATGACACCCCTTCTGGGCACCACAGTTCAAAAAGGATGTTGACCAAGTGGAGTGGGTTCAGAGGAGGGCCACCAAAATGGTGAAGGGCCTGGAAACCATGTCTTATGAGGAAAAACTTAGTAGCTGGGTATGTTTAGCCTGGAGAGGAGAAGGTTAAGGGGTGATATGATAGTATCCACCTCCTCCATCCCCAGAGAGGCCTAGCTCCATCCCCAGAGAGGCCTAGCACTGCATTTTCTGGGGCCGTGACGGAGGTCTCAAGCATGGCACTGCCAGCCCCAGCCAGTGCAGCTGGCTAGGCCTCCCTGGGGCTGGAGCAGGCAGCACTGTGCTTGGGGCCTCAGTCAAGGCCCCAGAAGATCCAGCACAGCAGGCTAGGCTAGGAATCCGGGATTGGAGGGTCAAAAATGCCCAGCTGGGATGGAACATTTTTGGACCCTCCAATCTGGAATTGTCCCACCAAAAAACGGGAAATGGCAACCCTAAGTGGTCTCCATGCTCTCCACTATTGCTCTAGTAAATCATGCAGTTGTTTCAGGCTTCACCTGGAGCTGCCCAAGGGCCACTGGAAGCAAAAAAGTGAGAACATTTGATCACCCATTTTTTTGAAAATATAAAATTCATTTGCTACTTAAATCTTTATCCTGAGTGAAACACACTGACTTATTTATCAGTGGAAAACACCAAGAATCTCCTTCCTTGGTCCACCAGAAATGCAAAAAAATCCTTTGTGCAAACTATTGAAACCATATAAGAGGCAAAGATCATCACATGTGGAGGACGAAGAAGTCACCAGCAGAAGGAGATGAATCGTGCATGGATAAAGTCCTAACCTCACGTAGTATAAATGTGCTGTCTATTGTCAGTTGATGGCTGTTTGGGAAAGAAAAGAATCACAGCTCTCACTTGAAACTGCAAAAAACTTGTAATTTAACATTCAGGAAGCCAAATAAGTTAATCTTTTAATGGGGGGGGGGGGGAGAGAAAGACTAGTCTGCTTGGATCTCTGACAAGAGCAAGAAGAGGACAGACTGATTCAACATGAATCATCCATCTAGGCATACACTAAAAGGGAAATAATAATTTAACACGTTTGTGCTTGCTCAGTTTAAGTGTGGTAGAAAGAAATGGAGATTCCCCCAAAGGAAAAAGGGATTCTACTTTTTATTTCCCGTTGTTCAGATACTATAAATAGAAAACAGTGTCTCTTTCTCTACTGGATGTTGGCATTTCCATACATTGAGTTCAGCTCCTAGAAATGGCACCTGAGTTGCTTTTGTCATTGTCCTCCAACCCAGTAATTGCCACTCTAAGCTACATGTATATACCAGACTAGAAGAAAGAAAGGAAATCCTTGGGAGAAAGTGGTGCCAAGCCTAAAACATTTTTTTTGGCACAAGTGTGGTGAATATGGGCAAAAAGGTGCCCTGTAGGCTAAAGCAGTCTTGGGGGAAAAGGGTCTAGAAGGCCTTGGCTGGTGGAGCCTCTCTGACATCTAGTGGTGGCAAAAGACCAGAGCATTTTTAACTGAGGATGCATCAGTGTGAAGGGGAACACACAACCCCCTAGCATATTAACATATTATAGAGTACAGTGGGCCCTCCCCATTTGCAGCTTTGACTTTATGATTATTTGTGGATTTGATTAATATGTTCTCTCTAGGAATCTTTAGGCCCTCCAGCATGACTTTATGGCCAACATGCCAGAGGTTGTGATGGAGGACCTAGAGATTCCTAGAGAGAACACTTCTCTAAGCATTTGTAGGTTCTTCAACACAATTCGGTAGTCAGCCTCCATTGGGGGTTGGCCACAAAGTTGCCTTGGAGGGCCTAGAGATTCTATGGCCTGTTACAGACTGCCAAAATAAAGCTGCTTTGGGTCTCTTTGGAGATATGCTGTTTAAATGATGCATGCATCTTAAGAGTCCGGAAGTTGCGCTAAAGCCACACTCCATTCCTAAGCACTGGAGTGCAGCTTTGGTGCAGCTTCTGGATTCTTAGGATGCATGCATCATTAAACAGCATACCTCCAAAGAGACCCGAAGCAGCTTTATTTTGGCAGTCTGTAACAGAGAGATATTCTTGCAGCTTAAAAAAAAGGCTTGCCACAACAAAGTACCGTTCCCAGAATTCCATAGCACTGAACCATCGCAGTTCAAGCAGTGTCAAAATGGATTACTTCTGCAGTGTGGATGCAGTCTGTGTCTGTCCCAGTTAGAAACAGAGAAATATTCATTCAAAACCAGAGGTGGGCCTCTGGCTGCTTTTGGTTTTGTCTGGGGTTGTTTTGGTGCTTTTGACATTCTGTGCGATTCCTAGAGCATCTCAGAGCAGAGCATTGGTCTCTGCACCCCTTACTTTAGGGTCAAATGAGGTACAGTGGTTGGAGCACTGCACTAAGACCTCACTGGATTATAGAGATAATTTAAGGATCTTTTTCAGTGGTAAAGGATGGGAAAGGCAATATCCCTTGGAGTACCTGCCAAGATCAGGGTCACCAGATGTCCTAGTAATTGCAAAGGAGTACAAGGCACCTCAAAATGTAGGACATACAAGGAGGCACACAACAACAGCAAAAACACAAGATGCAAATGGAGGGTAGCCAGGTGGACTCACCCCCCAAATGGAGGACACACCAGAAAAAATGGAGGACATTCCCAAAGAAAACCTCAAAAACACTCCTAGAAATGTCCAATGCATGCTTCTTAGCCTTGCTCAAAATGGGGGACATGCCAGGAAAAAATGGAGGACATGAACCATTAAAAGCCCCCAAACTTCTAGAAATGTCCATGCATGATTCTTAGCCCTGCTCTGAATGGAGGGTGTGCCAGGAAAAAATAGAGGACAGTCCTAAATGAAAACTCAAAAACACTCCTAGAAATGTCTAGTGCATGCTTCTTTGTCCTTCTCAAAATGGAGGACGTGTCAGAGGGGAAAAAAGGATGATATGCTCAAACAAAGTCTCAAAAACACACTCCTGGCAATGGAAATGCCTGCTTCTTTGTCCTTCTCAAAATGGAGGACATGACCCAATGAAACCTCAACACTCCTAGAAATGTCAATGCCTGCTTCTTTGTCCTTCTCAAAATGGAGGACGTGTCAGGTTTAAAAAAAAAAAGGAGGACATGCTCAAACCAAAGCTCAAAGACACACTCCTAGCAATGGAAATGCCTGCTTCCTGGCCCTGCTCAAAATGGAGGGGGCTTTGGAATTCCCCCCAGAGGAAAGGCTGAAATGGAGGAGAGGCCAGGTCCCTGTGTGCAAGGGAAGGCCGGAGGACCCAGTTGGGGACTGCTGCTGCTGGGGCTGGAGGCGCGGTGGGTGGTCCCTCCCTGGGAGGCCCGTTGGCCCCGCCCCTTTTGCAAAGGCTGCAGACCCCCAGGCGCTGTGGGTGGGCCCTGCAAAGCCAAGCAAAGCAAAGGGAAGGGGTCCCTCTTGCACCATACTCCCAGGAAAGCCAGACCAGGAAGAGGAGGAGCAGCAGGAGGAGGAGGAGGAGGAGCTGGAGAGAAAGAGGCCTCGAGAGCCTGGTAAGCCTGGGCCCTCTCTTGCAAAGCACCCTCACCCCCAAAATCCACCCCACAGGGAGAGGAGGCCCACCCAAAGACACGGTGCAGGTATCCCTCTTGGGTGCATTCTGGGAATCCTCTCCCCCCCAAGTTCCAGGGGGAAGCCCAGCCACTCACCTGCCTTGCATTGGGGCCCTTAAAGGTATCCCTGTGGGTGGGTTTGGGGAGTTATAGTCCTCTCCCACTCCCTCAAAGCTCCTTGGAGAAGCTAGCCACTCACCTGCCTTTCATTGGGCCCCTTACAGGTGAGTGTAAGGGACCCAATGGGGGTGGATTTGGGAAGTTAAAGTCCTCTCCCCACAAAAAAGATTCTAGGGGAAGCCAGCCACTCACCTGCTTGTCTTTGGCCCCATAAAGGTATCCCTATGGATGGGGATTTGGGGAGTTAGAGTCCTCCCCCCCTAAAAAAAAAGCTCACCTGCCTTTCATTAAGTGAGGGAGTGTTGCAACTCCCATGCTGCAGCCGTTTTTTGAGTATGAACCCCAGCAGCCTTTCTCTCCAGAAATGTGGGCCCCTGGGGCTCTGTGGCTGACTAGGAGGCAGGGCGCATTCCTTGGCAGGTTTTATTGCAGGACCCCCATAGATACCTAAATCCGTGGATGTTCAAATCCCATTAAATAGAGTGGTGCAGTAAAATGGGCCCCTTTACATAAAATGACAAAATCATGGCTTGCTTTTTGGAATATATATATATTTAAAAAATACAGTCAGCCTTCCACATTGGCGGCTTGGTTTTTGCATTTGACTATTTGCGGATTTAATTAATATGTTCTCTCTAAGAATCTCAAGGTCCTCCAGAGAAATTCTGCTAGACCATAGAGTTGCACTGGATCATAGAGAGGCCTAGAGAAAACACTTCTCTGGGCATTTGTAAGTCCTCCAGCATGATTCTGTGGTCAACTTCTAATGGATGTTGACCCCAGAGTAGCACCTGAGGATCTAGAGATTCCCAGAGAGGAGTTCTCTTCGGTAAACAAAAGTGTTTCTTTTTATTTGCAGTTTACCCACTTTCATGGGGGTCCTGTGCCCCTAACCCCAGCGGATATGGAGGGACACTGTATTTTCAAGCTGTGGCTGTTTGAATCTGTGGATAAAGAGTCCATGGATATGGATAGCCAACTGTATTTTGGGGAGAGCGGCACCCACCTGGAGAAGCAGTTTAATGGACTGGGGCTCTCCTTGAGACAGTCCTCGTACTTTACCTGCTTTTTACATGGCAGTTACTTGCCCTAAATCAGTGATTCTCACATTCTGGACTTGCAAGTACTTTGGACTTCAGTTTCCAGATTTCCAGACCATTGGCAAAAATGGCTGAGGCTTCTGGGAGCGGAAGTCCAAAACACCTGGAGAAAATGAGATGGAGCAAACCTGTTTTCTGCTTCTCTAGGGCAGTGGGTTCAGACTACAGGAAAAGAGATTCCACCATAATGTTAGGAAGACCTTCCTGACAGTAAGAGCTGTTCGACACCTTGGAGGGTGGTGGATTCTCTTTCTTTGGAGGTTTTTAAGCAGAGGCTGGATGGTTGTCTGTTGGGGATGCTTTGATTGAGAGTTCCTGCATGGCAGGGGGTTGGACTGGATGGCCCTTGTGGTGTCTTCCAACTCTGATTCTAAGACCAGAGTTTGGGAATCCCTGGCCTAGACTGACAAGGAAAGCATATTGTCAGTGAGCCATACTCTGCTAAACTCCAGATAGGAATCCTGCAAATCATTAAATCAAATCATTAATATGGAGGTACCATTTAAAATGATTTGGAAATTATGGTTACTAGCTGTGTAGCTACTAACCTCACAGCTTGGAAATATTAAAAATAAATATAAATTCCAAAAAGCAAGCCTTGTTTTTATCATTTACTGTAAGGGACACAGTTTTACTAGGGCATTGTATTTATTGGGACTTGAGTAGCCATGGATTTTGTTATGCCCGGGGTGGTGATGGTGGTCCTGGAACCAAACCCCAGCGGATACCAAGGGCTCACATAATATATTTTTTAACATTTTCAATCTGTGTAAGGTTGAGTCAGTGGATAAAGAATCCGTGGATACAGAGGACAGACTGTACACTAGTTGGCTGGCCTGACAGAGTTCAGCAACCTACAGTCTGTTGGCCATTTCTCATGGGGCCTTCTGAGCCATTTAGGCTACCTATCTGGCATCTATGGGGAAAACTCCTGCCAGATCAGGGGTTCTTACTGAGCCAGTCAGTGACTACCATCCTGCTCCTTCCTTCCCCCTGGAACAGGTGAGGGACTTCCGTGGGTGCAACCTTTCCCTGCCACCCGCCATGGCCATGAGGGACCTGGTGGAGCCAGAATGCGGGGGCTCCAACCCTCTGATGAAGCTGGCCAGCCACTTCACCCAGGACAAGGGTCTGCAGCAGGAAGGACTCCGGGGACCCCTTGCTTGGCCTTCCTCTGTGCCCACCGCAGAAGTGGTGAGTAGAATAAAATGGAGGGAGGCCTTTGCTGTGCTCTCCTGTGCGGGCTTTGGGGCGGGAGAAGGGATCTCGCCTCTCCTGGTGAGCTAGAGTTGGTGGGAGCTCTTTGGCTTAGGGTGGCATCCAGCTCCCTTCCCAAGGAACACAGTGATTTTGTTGCTCTCTGACTGTCTGGAGCCACCACATTCTTCAGGAGAAAAATGGCCATTGAGGGACAATTTCTGGAGCGGTGGTGGTGGTAGTGGTGGGGTTAAAGGATTGAGCTACAAAATTCTACAAATCACTCCTGCAAAGAAGTGTGCAAGAATCCATTTTTCATCTCCCATAGAAGGCTGTGTTGCCCAGCATTGGCCAAAAATCACAACGGGTAGTGACTTGAAATTTCTCAAGTGCTTCCAGAAGTAGTGCACTAAAGCAAGCCCATGCCTTTCTGAGTGAAGTGGGAATAAGGGGTTGTCCTATAGCTGTGTTCTACTTTGGAGGCAGAGTTTCAAAGGATAACTGAAACCCCAAAATCTTGGCAGTCCTCCCAGGGAGAGATGGTGGAGGGTACCTGTCCACCATGTGCTTGATAGGGACCCAAGAGCTGGTGGTTTTGCCAAGGCCAAAAGAACCACCTGCCTGTCCATCTGCTCCTTATATCAGAGCCATTCCTGTGTTACAGTGTCGTGATGATTTTCTCACTACTTGCTGGGAAAATTAGCTTGACAAGGTCTGCTCTCCACTTTCAGTTGTAGAGGCTGGCTATTGTTCCTTTCAGGAGATCAGGTCTTGTTCAGGCAGATACAAGAACCAGTTATATGGGAATCCTAATTGTTTTGCAAGAGTGTCTCTTAAGACTGATCTTACTTACTGATTGTGAGTCTTATAGTTTTTATTGTAGGTATGTGCATTGTGCTCTAGCTGAGATCATGTACAAATACATTATATTTGTTTACACACATATATAAATATATATATAATATTTATAGATTACATACATAAATATAATATGCATAATATTATAGATATACACATACATATCTATATAAATGTTATACACATACACACACACATATAAATATACGTAATATATATTATGTTGTATTATATCAGAAACTGGTCCACCCATTGTAGGAGAGGAGGAGGTCTGTATCATTTGACATCTATTTTATATTTGATAAGTAAAATATGTGGGATTAGATGAAATCTACAAAAGCCATTTCAGAAAACATTAAGCAGTATAGGAAGGTTGAGATGTCAAAGGACAAGTCAGTGTGTTACCTCCCAAATGCCTCTTTATCTTTTGGGTTCCCTGTTCTAGCATTAGATAACAATCCCTTTTCTTCTGCAGGTATCTAAACCTCTTGGAAGAGCCTCTGAAGATGAAGTAAGAGTTTCCATGTTTCTGTTTTCCTCCCTTCCTTTCCATTCCCTCATGTGCTCTGTGTTTTCTTGAGGAATGGCTTTGTTAGCTATTGTAAAAAATGAAGACTGAGATTATATGGACTACAGTTTACTTAATCCTCTAAAGATTATACCATAATAAATGTGTTAGTCTTGGAGTTGCAAAAAACCTTTCGCTATTTTGCAGTATTTACACACACACACACACACACCATGCTTGCCCCATGCACACTCATATGGATTTTTTCTGGTAGCTGGTGGCAGAGTTCCTTCAAGAGCAGAATGGCCCCCTGCTGTCTCATGCGCCTCAAACATTCAAGATGGATGATCTGTTGGCTGAGATGCAGGAAATCGAGCAATCCAGTTTCCGGCAGGCCCCACAAAGAGGTAAATATTGAACATGGAACAGCAAAGTGGATGAGGATGTGTGATGGTGGTAATCCATTCCTGTCTTCCCTTGGAACATGGTAATGGGTTTTGTAAGCAGGGTAAGGAAGGGAAATGTGTGCTGCTCACATTCTTGTGGGTGACATGGCATTAATACTTGAACATCTATGTTGACTTCTTTTCTGTCCCTCAGCTCCAGGGGTGGCAGCACTGGCTCTGTCTGAGAACTGGTCAAAAGAGTTCCTTGATGCTGCTGACAGTGTTGTTGATGTTCCCACGGATTATAATGAAGCTGACTGGTCTCAAGAGTTCATTGCTGAGGTTACAAGTAAGGATGATATTTTGAAAAACAGATGTATCTTGTGCTGGAGCTTTATGTGATCTCTTGATTTTGTATTTGTTAACCAAGCTCCTCTTCTAGAGATGTGGAGAACCTGCATGTATCAGGCCACTATGAGTTTTCTCTGTGCATATGATAAACTGGTGTCATATCTGAGGAAATTGTAGTGTAGTGTTGCCCTGTAATTCATAGGTGCAGTACTGGAGCTATAATGAAATTCCCCTGAACCAGGGATACCTTGTTTTCTTGGCATTCTCTGTATTACAGTGTTCCTCTTTGGCAGACTATTAATTTTTCAGGTTGACGCAGTGCATTTTGCTGTATGAGGCAGAGTAAGCAAATACTGTCCCTTTCTTTAAAATACAAATGATATGTAGCAGTTAAGGCCAATGAAATTATTCTGGTATGTACCACAGAAGACCTCACTAGCTTGTCTACCCTTTTCCTGGCAGTAAAAAGAAGGCAATAATAAATAATGATTCATAACACAAGAGATACTTGAGACAGCCACTTTGCTCTGCCTAATGATAGGACTAGCCCTGACTTTTTTTTTAATTGAGAACTTGTTCATTCTAACCCCTTCTGATGCTTCTTTGGATTTAACTATTTCAGAATCATAGAATCATACAGTTAGGAAGAGACCGCAAGGGCCATCCAGTCCAATCCCCTGCCATGCAGGAAATCTAAATCAAAGCATCCCCAACAGATGGCCATCCAGCCTCTGTTTAAAGACCTCCAAGGAGGGAGACTCCACCACACTCCAAGGGAGTGTGTTCCACTGTCGAACAGCCCTTACTGTCAGGAAGTTCCTTCTAATATTGAGATGGAATCTCTTTTCCTGTAGCTTGCATCCATTGCTCTGGGTCCTACTCTCTGAAGCATCAGAAAACAAGCTAGCTCCCTCCTCAATATGACATCCCTTTAAGTATTTAAACAGGGCTATCATATTACCTCTTAACCTTCACTTCTCTAGGCTAAACATCCCCAGCTCCCTAAGTTGTTCCTCATAGGACATGTTTTCCAGACCCTTCACCATTTTGGTCGCCCTCCTTTGGACACGCTCCAGTTTCTCAACATCCTTTTTAAATTGTGGTGCCCAGAACTGGAGACAATATTCCAGGTGGGGCCTGACCAGAGCAGAATATAGTGGCACTATTACAGTACTTCCCTTGATCTAGACACTATACTTCTATTGATGCAGCCTAAAATCGCATTGGCCTTGTTAGCCGCCGCATCAAACTGTTGACTCATGTTCAATTTGTGGTCTACTTGGACTCCCAGATCCCTTTCACATGTAGTTTCATTCAGCCAGGTGTCACCCATCCTATATCTGTGCGTTTTATTTTTCCGCCCTAAGTGCAATACCTTACATTTCTCTGTGTTAAAATTCATTTTGTTAGCTTTGGCCCAGCTTTCTAATCTATTAAGGTCATCCTGAAGTTTGATCCTGTTCTCAGGGGTATTAGCTACTCCTCCTAACTTGGTGTCATCTGCAAATTTGAGAAGTATACCTCCAATACTGTCATCCAAGTCATTGAAAAAGATGTTGAATAGCACTGGGCCCAGGACAGAGCCCTGTGGGACCCCACTGTTCACTTTTCTCCAGGATGAAAAGGAGCCATTATTGAGCACCCTTTGGGTTCGGCCGGTCAACCAGTTACAAATCCATGTAACAGTTACCTTGTCTAGCCCTCATTTCACTAGCTTGTTTGCAAGAATGTCATGGGAAACCCTATCAAAAGCCTTACTGAAATCAAGATACACTATATCCACAGCATTCCCTTCATCTACCAAGCTGGTATTATTATTATTATTATTAACCTTTATTTATGAAGCGCTGTAAATTTACACAGCGCTGTACATGCAATCTTTTTAGTTAGACGGTTCCCTGCCCTCAGGCTTACAATCTAAAAAGACATGACACAGAAGGAGAAGGGGGTGGTGGAGGGAAAGGGTAAGAGGTCCAGCAGTTCCTCTCAACCTCCGAGGTCTGGACCAAGGCAGATGGACTGGAGGGAGGGCAAGGCTTCATAATGGATGGTTAATCATTATCCAGGGAAAATACATAATCACAAGTAGGATAATACATATACAGTACATAGGAATACAGGAAATGGATCGATAAACAGCCAACAACAGAACATCAGATAGTAAGCGACAATTATGCGATGCCTGGGAAAGCTTCTCTGAATAGGATGGTTTTCAGCTCCGTTTTGAAGCTGGTTAAAGAAGTGATGGCTCTTGCTTGTGGAGGAAGAAGGTTCCAGGAGTGAGGGGCAGCAAGTGAAAAGGGGCGAATCCGGGATGGGGCAGAGGAAATCCTGGGCTGAGACAGGAACCCTTGACTACCAGAACGGAGGGCCCTGGTGGGAAGGTAAAGAGAAAGAAGGTCTGATAAGTAAGGAGGGGCCAGTCCATGGAGGGCTTTGAATGTCGACAGCAGGAGCTTATACTGAATGCGGAAAGGGAGAGGGAGCCAGTGAAGGGATGCCAACACAGGAGAAATGTGGTCAGAGCGGTGGGTGGAAGTGATAATGCGTGCAGCTGAATGCTGGACAGAGATTAAAGGACGGAGGTGAGAAAGAGGAAGCCCAGCCAGGAGGACATTACAGTAATCAAGTCGTGAGATCACTAGGGCATGGACCAGGATCTTGGCAGTAGAGGCGGAGAGATATGGTCGGATATGGTAATTTTATATTTAAAAAAAATTAGATTTGTCTGGCATGATTTGTTTATCTGAAACCCATGTTGACTTTTTGTGATTATGGCATTGCCTTCTAGATGTTCACAGACTCTCTGTTTAATGATCTGCTCCAGAATCTTTCCTAGTACTGATGTCAGACTAACTGGATGATAATTGTTGGGATCCTCTTTTTTCCCCTTTTTGAAGATGGGGACAACGTTTGCCCTCCGCCAGTCGGCTGGGATCTCTCCTGTTTTCCAGGAGTTTTCAAAGATTATTGCCAATGGCTCCGATATTACATTTGCCAGTTCTTTTAATACCCTTGGATGTAGCTCATCTGGTCCTAGAGACTTAAATTCATTTAGATTAACCTGATATTCCTGTACTATCTCTTTATTATTCTGTGTTGAAATTCCCCTATTCTGTCCTCTGCTCCTTTATTCTCACATTGAGCACCCTTTGCCTTTTCTGAGAAGACTGAGGCAAAGAAGGTGTTGAGTAATTCTGCCTTTTCTCTGTCCCCTGTTAGCAGTTTGCCATCTTCTCCATGCAGTGGCCCTACTATTTCCTTCTTCTTCCTTTTGCTACAGACATATCCAAAAAAGCCCTTTTTGTTTTTAACATCTCTAGCAAGCCTGAGTTCATTCTGTGATTTAGCTTTTCTGACTTTACCCCTACATGTCCTTGCTATTTGTTTGAATTCGTCTTTGGTGATATCCCCATTTTTCCATTTCTTATACATGTTCCATTTAAAACTTAGCTCAATTGAAAGTTCCTTAGTCATCTATCCTGGTTTCTTGAGACATCTCCCATTTTTCTTCCTCATTGGAACTGTTTGAAATTGTGCCTTCAGTGTTTCCCCCTTGAGAAACTCCCATCCATCTTGAATTCCCTTCTCTTTTAGTATTCCTGACCAAGGGATCACCCCCAGTATTTCTCTAAGTTTACTAAAATCTGCTTTCCTAAAGTCTTAAATGTGTGTCTGACTATGCCTGGCTTCTCCTTTCCATTGTACTGTATACCAAACTGCAGGAGAACATGATCACTCCCACCTAATGATCCCACCACTTGCACTCCATTAACTAGGTCATCCCTGTTGGTTAGGATCAGATCCGAAATAGCTGATCCCCTTGTTGCCTCTTCCACCTTTTGGACAATCAAATTGTCTCCTGGTTAGTTGTATCACAGTGTTCCACCACAACCAGTGAAATCCTATGTACCTTAAAATTAACAAATCTGTTATGTCATAGGTTTTTGTGGTCTAGTTTCCACTTCAATAAATGCATAAAGGATTATCCTTAGGTGGCACATGTAGATTGATTTTACGCTGTTGCTGATAGAAAATATAACTCCGTAACCTTGGCTCCTTTCTCTCTTTCAATTAGAAAATATAACTCCGTAACCTTGGCTCCTTTCTCTCTTTCAAAAGTCTCATAGGACATGGCTCCATTTCCCAGCCATTCTTAGCTTGACATATTTTGCCTGTGGCCTCCCCTACTAGAAAGGATGCAATTTGAGCTAGTTTATTTTTTTCTCAATAATTTCTCCATCCTTTTCTCTGTGTTCTAGATTTCTAGTCAAATCCAAATCGCGTTAGTGTTTCCTTAATCAAATAGACAAAATTTTATTATTGTTGTTATTGTTTCTTAAGTGTTGTCTTCATCAGCTCTAGGTCAAATAAAATCACATTGATTTTTGTGAATCAACTGTATTTATGAAGGCTAGTCGAAAGTGCATATAGGTGACATAAAATTTACAGTAACATCCCCTTGCTGTTTCACATATTTTTGAATGTGATGGCCTAAACCCAGTAACAGAGCATAGATGCTCAGCATTTCTAGTTGAGAGAATCCCAGACAGCAGGGCTAACGAAGGGTTTGGTGAGTTTGTTGCAATGCCAGAAGGTTGACCGTATATGAGAGAGGTTCTTGTGTGGTTATTCTGGGTGGCAGTTGTACTTCTCAGGGGCAGAGTACATCTTTCCTGTCAGGAGAGTGTCAGACCATGTATATTTTAAAACCTCTTTTCACTCCATTTCTTCAAAGATCCCTTGTCTGTGTCTCCTGCCAAATGGGCAGAAGAATATTTGGAGCAGTCAGAGGAGAAGTTGTGGCTGGGCGAATCAGAAGACCAAACAGTAGCTGATAAATGGTGAGTATTTAGTAGTTTCTTCCCTTGAAAGTTTGAATTTGATGAAATCTCATTCTGATCCCAGTTAGCACTTTCAAAGTTGATAGTTCCCTATCTTTGACTCACCTCCTGCAGCTTCAGTGGTAGAATTCAGATACAGAGAAGGGATAGGGACTGTGGGTTATAACACTGTGATACAACTTCACTTCCATGCATTTTTAAAGACTGAAAAGACATGTCATGAATGAGTGAGACTTCTGTGATGCCTTATCTCATGTGTAAAAGTTCAGCATTTTTTAGAAGCATTGCTAGGTTCCTGATGATTATATATGATAAATATATAAGCTATATAAGCACAAATAAGGAAGCTGTTTAAGGAATGACATCACTTCCAATTGGATGCTGAACAGATGCTTTTATTATTCAGGGTTGTGGTCTTGCTGTTGTAGTGGTATCTTTATTCTTCCAGGTCTCTTCGTTATGTTAATCTATAGCACCCTCAGCTAGTGGAACTCTTTAATCAAACTGCACTGTGAAAATGTTCTTTCTCTTTTGATTTAGTTGGCTAGATCATGGTAATTCTTTCTAAGCCTCAGTGAACTTGAAGGTAGTTGCATGTGTTAGAACATTATTTTCCATGCTTCTAGTGCATTGTCATGAGAAACATGCTAAGGGGTGGAGAGCCAATGTGTAGTGGTTTGAGTGCTGGACTAGGACTCTGGGAAACCAGGGTTTGATTCCCCATTCTGGCTTGGAAACACAGTGGATGACCTAGGGCAAGTCACACTCTCACATCCTTGGTTGAAGGCAACAGTAAACCTTCTCTGAGCAAATGTTGCCAAGAAAACCTGTGATAGGTTCTCCTTGTGTGTGTATGTGCCTTCAAGTCGCCTCTTCACTTATGGCAAACTCATGAATTTCACAGTGTTTTCTTAGGCAAGGAATCCTCAGAAGTGGGATTTTTCCAGGCCCTTCTTCTGAAATATAGTTTACAGCACCTGTTTTTTTGTTAATGGGTGCCGCATTTAGTCCCAAATTATGTGTCCCCATGTCTAAAGTGAAAGATATCTGCATTGTTTGCAGATGCTTGCACTACACAGCATTTTTAAGACCAGATGGGCAGATGCCAGTGCAGGGGCAAAAGAAGGGTATGTAGGGATGCACCATAGCAGTGAGGGTACTGTGGCTTCATTCACACACCAGATGTTCAATTTTGGTAGCTGTGGGATGTTACTCTAAAACAGGAGTGGGTAGATTTGACTGGGTTGGAGGCTTAATTTTCACACACACACAGCCTACTGTAGGTCACACCAAATAAAGGGGGAAAGGAGGATTGGGGGCAATTAAAATTGGAAGTCACTGGGCTTTTCCTTATTTCCTTTGTTTGACTTCAGAGGTTTTTGGGGACTTGCTCCTCCTGGTCTAAGCAATCCTGAAACTCCTGCTCCAGCAGCTGAATGTTTCCCTTTTTGGCACTTATTGTTTCGGTTTGTGGGATGAGGCCATGGGCCACAACAGAGGCCTTGGGATTCCCATACAGTCTATGCCAGCTTTAAGGGTTTGTTGGGTTGAAGTAAGGAATATGCTAACTCCTGGCAAGATGAGTGAGTACTTTCCCTAGTCAACCTAATAAAAATCTAATGTGGATTATGTGATGTTTTAAGTCATTGTTTTTCCATTTTAAAAATACACTATTGTTTAGTTGGGTTCTGAACGGAGTTTGCGCCTTCTGAACACAGGTACGAGGAATACCAGCCTGAAGATGATCTCAAGAAAACTGCCAATGATTTTCTTTCAAAGGTGGATGATCCCAAACTGAATGATTCTGAGGTAAAAAGAAACCCATACCTCTGTTCATAGAGACTAGGCACGCTGGTTAAACTGGTATGTGGAATGAGGATGTGGGTGTGTATATGTGGGTGCACACTTGTATGCACTCCTTCGTTCCCCAACCAAATAGTGATAGGTAGCCAGGCTTGCAGGTTATTTTTCCCTCTTCCGTTAAAAGTGATGATTTTCTTACATTGTTTTTGCAACCAAGTCTTAAATATCATACTCACAAAGAAAAAAATGACATTTTAAAAACGTTTCCTTTTCAGTGTGAGCATGTAGGCTTTTCATTATGAAAGCATACTCTCATGTTATAGTGGGTCCTTGGTTTTCTCTGGGGTTTGGTTCATGTGACTATCAAAATCCACAGATGCTCAATCCTATTACAGTGGTGTAGTGAAATGGTGTCTGTTATATAAAACAGCCAAATCAAGGTTTGATTTTTGGATATATTTTTAAAAAACAACAGACGGTTGCATCTGTGGATGCTGAATCCTTGGATACGGAGGGATGACTGTATATTAATTGCACCTTACCATGAGGAAAAATGATATGGTAGTCCTGGGTGCTGTAAGTTATATTTCAGAGGAAGGAACTAACAAAGGCACATCTTAATATTCCTTGCCCAAGAAAATCCTTTGAAATTCTTGGAGTCACTATAAGTTGACAGTCAACTTGAAGATGTGTGTACACACTTGTTGTGTGCCTTCAAGTCATTTCTGACTTATGGCAACCCTGAGTTTTCTTGACAGGATTTATTCAGAAGACATTTGCTGTTGCCTTCCTCTGTGGCTGAGAGTGTGTGACTTGCCCACTGTCACCCGGTAGATTTCATGGCCAAGCTGGGAATCAAATGCTGCTCTCCAGAGTCTTATTCCAACATTCATTACATCACACTGGCTTTCTGTGCCTACACACACACACACAATCACTTTGTGAAGGCAGATGTAAAACCTTGCCTTGAAAGAGTTACATATCAGCCAACATGGCAGCCGATGACAAATGGTTAGGTGAAGCCTTTTGGACTGCTTTGGCAGTTTTAGATGAGGGCCCACTGTAGACTGGGTTCATTGAACCTACTTGGTTTCATGAGAAAAGTCACTGAGGTACTTTTGAGTTTCCCCAGAATATAAGTGCTTGAATGTCACCCATGTGTTGTAATGGGTAGAATTCTGGATTTGGGCTAGTGATTTCTGGGTTTAAATCCTTTACAGACAGGAGGGTCACTGGTTGGTCTTTTGCCATTCTATTAGCATAATTATAACCCTCGTGGACATCATTCTTAAGATGTATTGATGGTTAAGCACACAGTAAGTGATTTTATGCTGTCTTAGCACTACTTCATTTTACTACAGGCTTTTAACGTCCAGCAGTGAATCCTCAGTGGGTTTTTTGTAAATGGAGGGCTGGGTGAATGGCACTTACCAACAGCCACAGTAATTCATTATGATTGTTTCCTCCTCTGAAAAATTACTTAGTGTTGCTCATTTCCATTCACCCCCCCCCCCAACTCTCATGTGTTGCAAGAGTGTAGTAATACTGGAATTGGAAACTTCCCAGGGCAAGTTTCCCCCATTGTCAGCCTGGTCCTGTCATGGAGTGTATGCTGGCAATAGGCCTTGAGGGATGGGAGCAGGGCATTTGATTTTCCACCCTGACTTCATGCTTGAAAGTTGCCTCCCAGAAAATCTGTTTCTGATTCTATACTGTTGTTTTAATTGGCTGCCATGCTTCTCTGCAGAACTGAAGATATATTCTCTTGCCTCTTTATTCTGCTTTTTGTGCTTAGTCCTGGGTCCAGGCTAGTTCAGATAGAAAGAGATTGGTCAGCGGGCTGAACAGTGACACTCTCTGCCTGTGTCTCCTTTTTTTATGCAGTTCCTAAAGTTTGTCCGCCAGATTGGAGATGGGAGGGTGTCCATCGAGGCAAATCGGGTGACCATAACCCCCACAGACCAGGATCAGGCAGAGCATTGGGCAGCTGAGTTTATACAGCAGCAGGTAGGACTCCTTACTGTCCAAAGGCCTTGCAGCTTGCCCTGTAATCTACTCTCTCAACAGTGGGATAGAACTGCGGACCAGAAATGGGGACTTGTGCAGAGCAGTGTGCAGCCTAAGAATAGAAAAGGACCTTTTCTAGTCAGAGTTCTGTGCTAGCGGCCTCAGCATTGCACTCTAAGAAACAGGGTGCATAGTATATCTGTCCCTGACAGTGTCTCTTCCTATTTACTACTCTTCCTAGAATGCTTCTGAAGCCTGGGTTGATCAGTTTGCACATTCTGGGGACACACTGAGCCTGGATCCTGAATTTGAGCAGGCGAAAACTGCTGTGGAGGTAATGCAGTACTGGAAAAGCAGGGGCAAAGTCTCCAGCTCCACCGTGAGACTCAGACTTTTGATGTATCTATTTGAGGAGGTTGTAGAAAGGCTCTCTTTAACTTCCATTCCTGTTCTTCTCTAGTCCGATGTGGATTTCTGGGACAAGCTGCAGGCTGAGTGGGAGGAGATGGCCAAGAGAGATGCAGAAGCCCATCCTTGGCTCACAGACTATGAAGATCTTGCCAGCGCCACTTACGATAAGGTACTAGTGCAGAGAAAAACCAGTTCCCATGGCTGTCACTCCCCTGCTTCCTTCCCATTTTTCACATTACTTGTTGGTTGTGCAAGGGGGCACACAATTAGCCCTTTGAGCATTGTTGAACAGCCCCTGTAACAACTGGGGGTTCATAAATAAATGGAAGATAAGCCAACACCCATTATGGGAGCAAGGAGATATTATTCCCTTTCCTCTCCCTCTTACCCCATTGGCCATTCTACTGCCTGTTCCTCCACCTGCCACTGTTCACAAAAACCCACAATGCTCACTTTCCTCCTGCTTCATCCAGGGAACCTGAGGAAAGGAAGCTTCCAGGGGCTGATGGATCTTTCCATATTCTGAATGTGACTGGGGACTTCTTTCCTCCATATGCAGTGGAGGAGGTGAAAGTGAGAGAGAAGCCCTGCAGGAGGAGGGCCCAGGCCATTCACTGCTGCCCTGGATACTGGGTGAGGAGCAGCAGAAGGGAGGGCAGGCAGGTGGAAGTCTTTATGAGATCCCCAAGTTGTCTTCTGGCTTCCCACAGGCTGAGGTTTAGCTGCCCCTTTCTCAAGCTCTGACTATGAATCAACTACCAATTGCTTTACTTCCACCTTAACAGGGATACCACTTTGAAGAAGAAAACCCTGTACGGGATCATCCACATGCTTTTGAAGAAGGGCTGAAATGTCTGGAAGAAGGTGACCTGCCCAATGCCGTCTTATTCTTTGAGGCTGCCGTGCAACAGAACCCCAATCACATGGAGGTACGTGGAGGAGGGAGAATAATGCTGTACTCTTCTCCTCTGTTAACTTGAATTGGGGCAGAAGGGGGCACATTTGCAAGGGTGAGGAGCTCGCTGGTGCTGCAGAGAAGGCTTTTAGTAGTGGCTATTTGGTGCAAGAAGGATGGTTGCAGCAAGACTGGGGTTCTTCCACTTCCACCCTGCTACTCCTTAACCAAACAGTCAGTTTAAGCTTGAGGAGGCATTTTATATAATTGCTGCCCCCAAAAGCCCTTTTATACCAAAGAGGAGCCTTGCATTTTCTCAAGAAGCTTCCACAGGTCTCTAGTGCATTTCTGACCATTACTGAGCGCCTTTCTCTGTACGGTAAACTGTACAGGAAATTTGGAAGGAATATGGTAGGACTGGTGCCCAGATGCCTTTTGTGCAAATGATTTTGAATGTTTCAGTCTTTTTTGGCCTAGAGGATGCAGCTAGGCTTTTGCACCCAAAAATCCAGCTGGTTTTACGGTATTTGCAAAGGATATAAGCACTGTGGTAGTTCTGCATTTAGGAACGCTGCTCCTCCTCACCAGCAGATGGTTTATGCTTTCTGTTGAAATGTGGATTGGTAATTTTTGCATCCACACAGTACAGATCATCCCCCATTTGGCTGTTGTACAGATTGGGGGGACTACCTGCCATTTTGAAGGGAAATGTAGTAATGTACTTGTGTGAATATTGGATGCTTCTGAAAAAAGAGACAAAATGGCTTCTTGCAAAGAAAAGGGTTTCTAAAAATGAGCATGAGGCAATGCATCCTCATAATTATTTAGGCAGTGGTCTTCCACTGGGAACTGGCATCCAGAGGTGTCACATTCAGGGGGAGTGGTCACAGAAGTGCTATGGCCACCATTTTGCTTTGTGGAGGGGATGGCTTCTACTGTTTGTTGGAATTTGTGGTGGTGCTGATTGGCATTCCAGATGTGTCTCAGCTCTGGACCAGGGCTCCATCATATCGTATTGCTTTGTCCATTGTATGTAATTCCAAGGGAAAAATTGTTAAGAAGGTTATTGGAAATGAATATCTCTTTGAATGGGTTATCAGTGGAATACTTATTGGAAGTTCGGAACCCACATATCACCAGGTTAATGGCCAATTTTCTGGTGGAGGCAACAAGATTATGGTTTACATTTTAATAATGATTCTGAAGTTTTATTGTAAATGCATGCTGTTTTTTCTATGCCTAATAAAGGTTGACTGACTGACTGAGTTGCCAGAGAACTCTAGTGCCTGATCAAACTACAAATCCCAGGATTCTGTTGGATTTGCTATGATAGTTAAAGTAGACTCATAGTGTTATAATTCTGTATTATTAAAGGGTCTTAGCTGAAGAGAGAGTGCCACAGAGCTGGAAGGACAACCCCCTAGAAAGATTCTCCTTCTAAGGTACATACTTGTACCTTAATAACTAGTTGACTTGAGTGTCTCAAATGGTGGCAGCAGAGGCAGCATAATAACTTTACAGGACCCAATATGTGGTGGCATCACTGAGGCAGAACAAGGCCTTTGTAAAGGAAATGTATCAGTCCTTTGCTGAAGCAATTAGATAAACACTCACTCTTCTGGTATACTTTGCTAGCAGTTTTGTTGCTGTGCTATATGGCTGGTCTGGCTTCATTGACACTAAGTAGATGCATTCTTTCTCTCCCTGTGTCTCTGGTCCCTGAAAAGATGGATGTTTTGAGGGGCACAAAATAGTCTTTAATAGCTCCTTATTCATTGCAGCTCAGTGCAATATGAAGGTTTTTGTACTCCTTATCTTTGTATTAGGCCTGGCAGTACCTGGGCACCACACAAGCCGAGAATGAACAGGAGCTTGCAGCAATCAGTGCCCTCAGGAGGTGAGTAGCTTATTTAAGGATGTGGAAAAAATAATATCTCCATACTGATTTTCCATCATAGATTCTGAAACAACTTGTGATGTTAGCGTGCTGGAAGTCTGACAGTTCTATGGTGCCTTTTGTTAAAGATAAACTTCGAGTTCTTCTCTTGTACATCTGAAACAAAATCTGTCATACTTCTTGTAATTGCTTGAAATGAAGTGCTCTTTGTATTTTATTATTATTATTATAGTTTATTTCTATAGAACTGTAAATATAAACAGCGCTTTACATACAAATAATTAAATCAATAAAAATATAAAACCTGCCAATGGCGTACAATCTTCAAAATACATATAAACAGTAGGTAATAATATAAAATAGAATTAGTTCATAGAATCATAGAGTTGGAAGAGACCGCGAGGGCCATCCAGTCCAACCCCCTGCCATGCAGGAAAGCTAAATTTTCAAACTGGATTTTCAAAATATGAATACTATACAAAGAAAAAAGTAGAAAGAGAAAGTGCATAGCAGATTTGTTGTATTATATACATTTTTTCAAAGTTGACATCTAGAAAAACACATGTTCATGGGTAGCTGGAGCTGTAAGATTTGCCCATTTATCTTCTGTCATTGAGTGTAAGCCATTGTTCAGTCCTGGATCCGGGATCAAACAATGGTGCAGTACAGACCACTAAAAAATGGCGGCCTGCTGGTGCCTGTTTTTCCTCCAGAGCGAAGCTGCAGCCACCAAACCACGCGGCTTCCCTCTGGCAGAAAAAGAACCCGCGAAAAGCCATCATTGTGTAAGTGCCGTGCAGCAACATGTGAATGCCGTGCAGCGCTTACGTAACAATGTATACAGGGTTCTGCCATTATTATGCCACCACCACGTACTAGGGTTGTGAGGCGTGCGGTCGCTCCACCCCCGTGCAACCCTAGTACGTGGCCAGGCCGGCACAAAATGCCAATCTGGATCGCACCAATGTTGATCCTCTATAGATGTAAGAGTTCTCGAAATTTTGAAACAATAAGAAATTTTTTGAAGCAACAGAAAAAAAGCCAAATAAAAATGGAAAAAAGTGACATTAGCATCCTTTAAAGGGTAAATATCACTTTGCTGCTTTAAGAAAATGTAATATATTATGTACCTAATATGATACAGTTATCCCAATTTTTGGGATACCCAGTGGATATTTCCCATCTGTGGGGGTTCAGTTCTGGGGAGCCCTGTCGATGGGAAAGAACATGGGCAGTTGTGCCCCATATTAATAAATGCATGCATGTATCGCTGTTGGATGTGGTGGACCATGTACACCTAGTCCACAGATCATTAGCCTGCGAATGTGATAGGTCCATTTTATTAAAGGTTCAGTTCAGAAAAACAGTACTTAAAGATTTTTCTAGTACAATACTAATACAGTGGGCCCTTGGTTTCTGCTGGGGTTTGGTTGCAGGGCCCCTAGTGGATAGCAAAATCCGTGGATGCTCAAATCCTATTAAATACAATGGCATACCTAAAATGGTGTCCTTTATATAAAATGGCAAAATCAAGGTTTGATTTTTGGAATTTATGTTTTTTAAAAAATATTTTCAAGCCATGGGCTGTTGAATCCATGGATAAAAAATCCATGGATATAGAGGGCTGACTGTATATTGTGGCACAATGTGCCTGATTAATCTAAGGAAGGCTCTAAGTCTGAGGCTGAAGGGTGGACTCTGGGGACTCAGAAGTGTCTTAGCATAGAGATCTTTTCAACCAGCATGCTTTCCTGCCCCAATTGGGAAGGGGCCAAGCCCTCTCAGCCATCAGGGCCAGCAGAGGATATTAGCAGTCAGGGAATGTTTTTGGAGTCAGGCAAGTCATGGAGCTTCTCCCTCCTGTCCTCTCCCAGACCACTTTCCTTTTGAGGGTGTACAGGTCTTGTCGCTCTGATTTGGAATCTTGTGCTTGTACCTCCCTTCTGCAGGTGCCTGGAGCTGCAGCCAGGAAACCTTACGGCACTCATGGCGCTGGCTGTCAGTTTCACCAATGAATCACTGCAGAAACAGGCATGTGAGACCCTGCGGGACTGGTTGCGCCACAAGCCAGACTATGCTCACCTCGTGGGGAAGGAGCCTGAAGAGGACAGCCCCGGTCCGGATCTTGGGCCCTCTAAGCGTGTCCTGGGCTCTCTCTTAAATGAGTGAGTCTGTAAAGGGATGGACTGGAACTATAAAAACAAGGGCGGGGAGAAGGAATGGGTGTGGCAGCATGATTTGAGCTAGTTTAGTCCTTCAATTAGTATGGTACATCTCTTTGTTCTTTTCACTACCAGCTCACTCTTTGTGGAAGTAAAAGAGCTGTTTTTGGCCGCCGTATGCAGCAACACCTCTGCTGTGGATCCTGATGTTCAGTGTGGCTTAGGTGTCCTCTTCAACCTGAGTGGTGAATATGAGAAGGCTGTGGATTGCTTCACTGCGGCACTGAGTGCCCGCCCAAATGTAAGGGGTGGGGCATGAGAAAGGGAAAGGAGGGCGGTGGGATGTGAAGGTGAGACCTGCAAAGTAAGGCTGTGCTCTCACTCAGATGGGGTAGGCTGTGCCAGGGTCATGCTACTGTCTGGCCAAATGCACCTCCACATCTGTTACAATGGGTGTTCAAGTTGATGTGGACCTGGGATGATTTTATCATAGGGTTTTTGTGTAGAGGGCTTCTTCCTTTCTCCTAAACTCCAGAATGAGCCCATGGAATTTTTATCATCATAACAGCGATAGGTAATTTGTGTCTCTCCATACGTTATTGGATCATAGCTCCCAGTATCCACTGCCATTGGTTATACTGGCAAAGGCTGGTAAGAGCTGCAGTTCAACAACAGAAGTGCAGTAATAGTTCATGTGACTGATCCATAGATGAGCAGCCCAAAGCTATAGCTGGAGGAATGACATTTAGGAAATACTTGTCTTATATCTATGGGCAGATTCATAAGGTTTTGCAAAGCATTTTTTTAACAATCTCATTGTATTGACACCTCTTACCCCATTCAGTGTCTTCCTTACCATGCTGGTCACCTCTGTAGGGGGATGGTCGCTGTGGTTTCTGCTACTTTTTGCTCGCTGCTTCCATTATGGAGGAGCATTGAGCCATATAGTGATTCATCTGCAATTTGAATTAATGCAGCCTAACCACATGCTTATTTTTATTTGATTCATACATAAACCATGCTGTTCTGTGGAGGAGTAGTGGTATAAAAAGTCAGAAAATGAAGCCAGACAGATTGGCTTAAAAACTTCAAACAAAAGCTTAACATGTCGTGGGAAAACATTTAAAATTGCAGTTAATTAGATTTAAAACAAATACTGATTAAAGTATAATGAGCTCAATTTGCAGCATGAGATCAGATGATGAAACAAGACTGCCACAACAGCCATTGCTGACAATATAAGCTATGTGCTCTTTTTCTTTTTTAAAGTGTGACTGCGTGCAGGAACAAAGAGAGCTGGACACTACTCCCTCTGGTAGCTGCTCCCTAGTTTTGGCACCACCATCAGAAATGCCCTGGTGACTAAGGGTGATGGGGCACTAGGCCTCCAAAGTCCATCTCAAGGCAAAAGCAAGTTCATGAAGGCAAAGGTGGTACTTAGGTTAGCCAACTCAAAGGCTGTTTAGGGTTTTCAGCTCTATCACCAGCCCTTTGAATTGGGTTTGGAAACAAAGAGGTATCCCACAAAAATAAATAAGAACTATTACATGCTCTTTTCAAGACTCTGCTAACTTAGCTTTTTTAGAAGATGAAATTTTTGGATTGTTTTTAAAGACGGCTTTATCTAGAGAGTATTACTGCAATGTAATCTGAATGTAATTTGAGCATGAGTACTCAATGTCACACTAAAGAGGATTGTTCAAGCCATCGTATTTCCCCTCACCATATATATATGCATGTGAGAGCTAGATAGTGAAAAAACCCGATAGAAAGAAAATAAATTTATTTGAAATATGGTGGTGGAGCAGAGTACTAAGAGTACTATGGACAGCCAAGAAAACAAGCAAATGAGTTCCAGAACAGATAAAGCCTGAACTCTCCCTGGAAACCAAGATCACTAAATTGAGGCTTTAGTATTTTGGCCACATCATGAGAAAAAAAATTATCGTTAGAAAAATACAATGATGCTAGGAAAGGTGGAGGGCAGCAGAAAAAGAGGACCTCATGCTAGGCGGATAGACTCAGTTAGGCCTGCAGGACTTGAGCAGTGAAGTTGAGGCGAGGGGATCTACAGGGTTGCCATGAGTGAGGGCCAACTCAAGGGCAGCTAACAGCAACTAGTCAATGTCACATTTAATTTCTGTGAGATTTAATCTCACAGAAATTAAATGTGACGTTGATTTCAGCTGATCAACTAGTTGCAGCTGTTGGAAAGTGCTGTTGGCTAGCACTGGTGCTGGCTATCCGGGATCAGGGGTAGGAGCAGACGTGTAGCTAGTGGGTGTTGAATGCCACTGAGAGTTTCCAGAGAACCAGTGGAGCTGCTAATTCTTCTACCAGTTTTACAAGGCTGTTGTCTTATTAAAACCTAGACCCAGGAGTTGGATAATATTTAGCATTTACATAACCTTGCTTGAGTCTTGTCCATTATCTGAGTCTTTGTAGAAACCCTGCAAGGTAGATCAGTATACTCACATATATTACCAATATGCATACGGATCTTTCTCACCTTTGAGACAAACTGAAAGAGTTGGTAGCTGGAGCTTTCATAGACTTGAGTCTACTTCCTCAGATGCTTGGTGTCTTTACAGTGGTAGATTTGGAACTGAAAGAAAAGCCCATCTCCCCCCTTAAACATATATTTAAGAAAAACTTCCAGAACAACAAACAGCAGAACAAAAATAAACAATACTAGCTCTACTGACTTCCCCAAACTGGTGGTTATATTCTGCTGTTACAGTGGGATCTTGTTATCCTCTGAGGTTTGATCCCCTGTGTATAACAAAATCCGTGGATGCTAAAGTCCCATTAAATATAATGGCAGAGCAAAATGATATCCCTTTATATAAAACGGGAAATGAAGGTTTGCTATTTGGAATTTATACTTTTGGGGAATTTTTTCAAGCCATGGATGTTTGAATCTGTGGATAAGGAGGGCCAACTGTAATAAACTATCTTTATATGATAGTGCATATAAACTCTGTTTATTTACAAAACCTGAAACATAAGTGTAGCTGCAGTAGGATTTCAAAAAGGAAATAATTAATTCCCAATCTTTTTTCAAGCTGTTCAAAGATTTTTCCATAATCAACACTGTCAATTTATCCATTTCAGCAAATTCAATTATCTTCATCAGTCATACCTCTTTTGTTGGGGTAATGTCGTTTTCCATCCTTTAACATGCATAGTTCTATTGTAAATCCTTCTGAATTTCTTACTGATTTGTTCATTTGTTCATTCCCAACAAGAAAGCCTCTGGTTTCAACTGTATTTTCACTTCAGAAATATTTTCCAACATTAAGTGAGTTTGAGCCCAATATTTCCATGCTTTGTCACCAGTCCACCACATGTGGTAAAAACTCCTAATCTTCTCTTTACATTTCTAATGTTTATTTGAACTATTTTTGAATTTTTTTAATTATCTCTCCAGAGTTAATTACCATTTATACATCATTTTATAAAGGTTTTGTCTCAAATCATAAAGTAAATTTAAAGTCTGTGTCCACATCTTTTTCCAGTTTTTCTATTTGAATTGGGAACCAATATTTTTAGCCCATTTTACCATACGTATAGTCTTTTACCTGTTCCTCTCCAGTTTCATATCTCAATAACAGTTTAACAATGAAATGTTAATTATCAGTACATAATTGAATAACAAACTCAGATTTCATTGTTTCAAACCCTTGATTATTTTGGTCCATTTTAAATATTTCAAATAATTGCTATTACAAAACCAATTTCGCATATCCTTCAGATTTTGATTTTTCTCTTAATTTTAATCTAAATTGCTTGTTTTCTACTGTCAAAAAGTTTTGTAACTCATTGATTTAACTTTAGTATATACTTCTCTCTTTAAAAAAACACTGCCATCAGTGAACACCAAAGAGGTAATCTTGAATAAAATCTAGATTTATATGTTTTTGAGATACGTAATGGTAATCACCTTACATAATGATTATTAAAACTTGAATTGGCTGTAGCTTTGTTATACCAGAAATAACCATGAAGCCCAAAATTCTCTAGCTATAGCACCCAAAGTTATCAAATCCTTAAACCACGTTAAGCAACATACAATATGCTCTGAAGCATAAATCTCTTTCTTTTTCATCTTTTCATATCTTAAATCTAACTCTTGATCTTTTGCCTTGCCAGATGAGAGATGACACATCCTTCTGACATTGCTTAAATGGTATATCACAGTGATTCTCAAACATTTTCCCCTTTACACATGACCATCGTTTCCCCCCTCCACCCGCTCAGCATAGCCTATGAATAATATTTTTGATTCTTTAGTGTGTGTATTTTCATTCATACATTCATGTATATTTGTGATTATGCATGAATATATTGGGCCCATACTTTTAACATAATTGAATTTTTCTCTGAAAGATAATCTCCCAAATATTTAACAGTTTTCACAGTGTGAAAACTTTATTTATCACACAATTACTTTTGCTCCTTCTTTGTCATACAGTGGGTCCTTGCCTTACGCGGGGATCCGTTCCGGATCCCTCCGCGTAAAGCGAATTCCGCCTATGCTCAAGCCCCATTGTAAACAATGGGGCTCGTGCACGGTGGCGTGCGGGGTGCAACGGGCGCGCACACCCATTCAATTGAATGGGACGTGCCGCCCCGCGCGCCCCGCGGCTTGAGTGCGTATGCTCAAGCCGCGTAAGGCGCGTCCACATATGACACCGGCGCGCTGTATTCTTGGACAAAATCACAGTTTTATATTGATTAATCTTAAAACCAGATATATTTCCATATTCTTTCAAAATTCGATTCAATCCTTCTGTGTGTTCCAAAAAAACCTGTACGTCATCTGTAAAGGCTTTTAACTTATAATAAATGGGGAGACATTTGGAGGATAACTCAGCTGGAGGAGTGAGGGGGGAAGTCTTTAAAGCCTGAGATACCTGAAATGAATGTGGTATCTCTGTGGAGTGATTTGTTTAGAAAACCTTATTCCACACTGTCTGACTGTCTAGTTCCTTCCTTCAGGATCATCTCCTGTGGAACAAGCTGGGAGCTACCTTG
The DNA here is from genome assembly GCF_019175285.1 of Sceloporus undulatus. Taxonomy (NCBI): domain Eukaryota; kingdom Metazoa; phylum Chordata; class Lepidosauria; order Squamata; family Phrynosomatidae; genus Sceloporus; species Sceloporus undulatus. The sequence continues at coordinate 225,357,231 of NC_056523.1, forward strand.
GCCAATGGAAACCGGAGTGAAGAAGCTGTGGCAGCTTACAGGCGGGCCTTGGAGCTACAGCCAGGCTACATCCGCTCCCGCTACAACCTGGGCATTAGCTGCATCAACCTAGGGGCCCATAGGTGAGTTGGGATTTGGTAAGGTGGTTGAGAGTTGTTCAAGAGCAAGGAGGAAAAGGGAAAGAGAAAGTCCTTCTATCGTTAGTGCTTTTGACCAGGTTTTCTGTGCAGTTCCTAAACCTTTTTTTTTCTGATTTAGTAACACCACAGTGAGTTGACTCTGGGAGTGGTGTGCCTCTTCTTCCGAGTACTGAAATGTCTGTTGAGAATTGTGGTTCACCACCTCCCTGTTAGTGTTTTGGAGTGTGGATTGTGCTGGGTGGTTGTGAACTTTACTTTCCCATACGTTTTGAGTAACTCAAAAACATTTCCAATGAAAGCTGTTATAGGAGTGCCTACTAGTGCCTTTATCCATGTCAGTGTAGGCACATTTGCTGGCCTGTTGTGTTCATCATTTCATTGGTTAACCAATGATAACCAAGTGTAGTAGGATGATGGGAAACTGCGGTGAAGGGAAAGTACAACACATCTGGAGGGCACCATTTTGAGGGTGGCTGGGCTAAAAAAAAGGATAAATCTGCATCTTTTATCATCTGGATTCAGTCCCTTAATCATATTGAAGAGAGGTTGGTGAGAGAACCTAGTCCATGTTTAACTTCCCATTTTCTAATCAGGTTTCATAGCATCCACCTCTCACTAGTGCTGGCTATCCAGGAGCAGGAGCAGACCTGTACCTAGTGAACACTGAATGCTTTTGAAAGGTTCCAGAGATCCAGTGGAGCCAAATTCCCCCATCAGTTTTCCATGTGCAGGCCCTCCATAGGGAAGTTGTCTTACTGAGAACTAGACCCAGGAGTGGGATAAAACTGAGCATTACTTAAGTTTAGAGTTCTTCTCCATTATGTGAGCCAGTATTTTCAACAACTTTGTGAGGTAGATCAGTATACTCACATATATAACCAATTACAGACTTGGAGCTGAAAGAAAAGTTTCATGTCTGTGGAGACATTTAGGAAGCTTTTGGCAGAATCAGGAGATGAAAAAGGAATTTCCAGCTGATGCTTCCATGCAGATGACACTTGCATGCAGATGAGTTAGCATCTCCTGGCTTTTCTTGGCTCCTGCCCTGGCTTTATGACTTGCAGAGTCAAATGGGAGTACACTTAATATGGTAAACATTAATTGCAAGTACATTGTCCCTGTATTGTTTTAAAGAGGCATAGATGGAAACCTTGAAGTTGGCATCTGGGTGCATCCAGGCAAGGCTTTTAAGATGCCATTTTCCTACCCTGTTTACAGGATGTTGTCAACTTGTAACCATCCCATGTAACCTTCCTACGACTTCTTCCATCTTTTCTTTCTCAGAATACAAAACCTGTTAGAGAGGTAAAGATGGAACATTAGTGCATTTTGACTGTCAGCAGTTAGAGCCTATGTCAGGAAGCATCCCTGCCCCCATGCTTAAAGGTCGCGGTGTATCTTCTCTGTGCTATTAGGAGGTCAGGTCATTGGTCCCTCTATCCCAGTATTCTCAGTAGCCTTTTACAGCAATGGCTCCCCAGAGTAGCAGGGAAGTTCTTTAGCCTTGCTTAGAGATCCTAGGCATTCCCTGACAGTCTGCCACCCAGGGATAAACCAGGCCCAACACTGTTTAGTTTCCAAAATGGAACAAGAACTGGTGTATTCACCATGGATGTTATCTGTCTGTCTTGACAGAGAGGCGGTGGAGCATTTCCTAGAAGCCTTGCACATGCAGCAGAAGAGCCGGGGCCCGCGAGGCCAGCAGGGTGCCATGTCGGACAACATCTGGAGCACTCTCCGTATGGCGCTTTCCATGCTGGGCCAGAGTGACCTCTATGGGGCGGCAGATGCCAGGGACCTTCCTACCCTTCTGCAGGCGTTTGGCATCCAACAGTGACTCCTGGATGGGCTCCCTTGCGAGTGCAGGGTGAGCCCTCCTCAACAACACAGACCTCTTCTCTCTTCTCCTTCCTAAACGCACATGTGCCTCAGTGAGGCAGCCCCACCTCCCCCACCCAGCCCCATTTTCACTCTCCTTGCACTCTGGGGAGATCACTCACATTTTGTGTGGGCTACCCAGGACAGAATTAATTTCCTGTAACCTGTCTTACATCCAGGGAACAGTCAAGTGACTGGATCCTCCCTTAGTCTGATAAAAGTTTCACTCTACAAGGGAAGCAGATACTTTGGGAAAACTGGGTACAGTTTTAAATGGCAGGCTGTTGCTGTTGCCCTTTGCCTGTGAGAGTGTATGCAGAAAAAAATTCTGGGACAGCAAGATAGGAAATGAGTGTGTGCTAACATTGCATAGGTGACTGATGAACAGTAGCTTTCTTGGCACAAAATATACACAGTCTTTAAAACTCCCTTTCAGAGGATGGAGCGTGATGTGGAATTTTGGGCACTTGCCTTCTGAGGTGCTGCTAACATTGAAAGTCCAATACAAAGTGACTGAAAACATATCTTTGTGCACCAGCACCACATGCGTGTTTGTTTCTGTCCACCCCTTCTCCCTGCCCCAGAGATATGGCGGAGGGGGGGGGGGGAGAACAGAGCAGCTGTCTAACTGTACTTAATCCAGAAAGGAGACTGCTAGGGTGGGGGAGAGGAAAAGGGGTCTAACTAAAGCTCAACATGCAGGGCAGGGCCTATGTCTTAATTATTCCTCCGCCATACTGTTCTTGTAAAGTAAGAGGGGACTAGTTATCTTTGTGCATATGATTTCCCTTCTTTTGTGTAATTGGCTCTTTAAATATCTGTATATGATTTTTTTGTTGGGGAGATGTTTTTAAATTGTAAAATATTTTGTATAATAGATGGTAAAATAATTAAACTTGCCAAATTAAACTGCTGTTTCACTAAATGCATGAAGGTTTTCCATCTTTGCAGCATTGGTATCTTTCCTGTCTATCTCTGCAAATTATGAGAAAAGGAATAGAATATTCCCTTTCCTCACTTTTTTTCCCTACTCTATGTGCAAAATAGATAACTAGTTTTATCTACTACTAATTTCCTCTAGCTTAGTGGTCTCAGATGATTGGATGGGACTCCCAGGTTGGAGGGGGAGGCAAGGATTCCTGGGGGGTGCAAGACTTGGAGGCCTTTATCTCTCCTCCTCTTCCTTTTCCCAAACTTTTTTATGTGCAAATCTTCACATGCATTGAATTCAATAGTGAATTTACTTTAATAAAACAGTTCTAATTTGAACTATGTCATTTCCTTATGAAATGTTAAAATATGAACACACATGAATGCATGAATGAAAATATGTGCACTAATTAAACTATTTTTATTCATATACTGTATCAAGTGGGGAAGAGCATGACGTCCACATGTAGATGTAAAGGGAGGTGGGGTCCCAAGGGTAAATAGTTTGATTTCCACTGCTTTAGCTTCCAGTTCCCAAAGAAATGCCATTTTTTTTATTCAAGTCCCAGTTCTTACGAAGCTGCCTTTCAGGGTTATCTAGATGAAATCTCACGGTGTTGGATCTGTCAGCTCATTAATGGATTCTTCTGCAAAACTATGTTCCAATAAGTAGTTTTTTGCTTTGAAAAAAACATTTTTGGTAGATTTTGCTTGTAGATAGGAGTTTTAAATCTTCACATACCTATAAAAATCCTTGTTCAAAAGCCAGACAGTGAGACACCTCATTCCACCTCAACATTAGGAGGAACCTCCTGACAGTAAGGGCTGTTCAACAGTGGAACAAACTCCCCCGGAGTGTAGTGGAGTCTCCTTCCTTGGAGGTCTTCAAACAGAGGCTGGATGGCCATCTGTCAGGGATGCTTTGATTTGGATTTCCTGCATGGCAGAATGGGGTTGGACTGGATGATCCTTGGGGTCTCTTCCAACTCTATGATTCTATGGTTCTATGACATTACTTTCAAAAAATAATTCTATGACTAGTTAACATATTTGAAGTATTTGAAAAGTAACCCACTGCTTTACTTTTCAACATTTTGGTAAAGTAAGGTTTCCTGCTCACTACTTTTCTATTACGGTTGACCTTCCACATTTCAGCTTTGACTTTTGCGGATTTGATTATTTGTGTTTTTGATTAATATGTTCTCTCTAGGAATCTCGATCCTTCAATGCAACTCTGCCAGAAGTTGACCATAGAGTTGTGCTGGAGAGCTTAGATGTTCCTAGAGAAAAAAACTTCTCTAGGCATCCTCTTGGGCACAAATAATAGTGATCGTTTTTTTTAAATTGTAGTTTTTCCACATTTATAGAGATCCTTCACCCCTAAACCCAGCAAATGTGGAGGGACCACTGTAGATTACCTTTTTTAGAGAAAAATGTAGAATGGATGGGAGAATGGCATAAAAGGTGAAAAACTCATCTAAATTCCTCTAAAAATGTCCTTTAAAAGTAACATTCAAAGTACAGTACCTGGAAACTGACTCATTAAACCAGTAAAATAATTTCTTTTTTACATTGCTTTTGAAAGGCAGCTTTGTTGTGCCCACATTAGCTCCAGAGTAACTAGTTACAGGTATCTGTGTTGTTTGTAGCTTGTTGATTCCCAGCTTGGCCTCAGGCTGCTATTATTGTCCCCATTTGGCAGATGAGTGGGAGGCAGGGTGTTGTTGAAGTGGAAAGAGGAGCTGCTTGTGTGAACATTTACTGTTCTCCTTGGCATCTGATCAATGGATTTTTTATGCTAGGGGTTCTCAAACTCCCCACCCAGCCGTCTTTATGTGCACATACGACACACACACACACACACACACACACACACACACACGGGCTGGAAGTAGTATATGAATAAAAGTCTTTTTTTAGTGTATTTTCGTTCACACATTTATGTATAATCCTAATTTAACTTTTTATAAGGAAACAACATTCAAATGAGAAAAAATTTATTTCACAAAATTCAGTGCCCAACTGAACCCAATGTTTTTCCTGGATGTGATGCACTTGCTTGTTTCTGAACCCAAAGTTTACTAAAACGAGGAGTATATTAGAAAGAACAACTCTCAGTTCCTTGGTGACATCAAGTCTTGCAGGGTATTTAGCTTCCTAGACGTCATAGCTGAGAATCCCATTTCAGGTTTGTTGTTGTTGTGTGCCTTCAAGTCATTTTTGACTTATGGCAATCTTAAGGGGAGCTTATAATGGGGTTTTCTTGGCAAGGTTTATTCAGAGGGGGGTTGCCCTTGCCTTTCCCATAGGCTGAGAGTGACTTGCCCAAGGTCACACAGTGAGTTTCATGGCTGAGCTGGGAATTGAACCTTGGTCTCCAGAGTCATTGTCCAAAGCTCAAGCTACTACACCCCTCTGGCTCTTAAAGGTAGGTAGTTGCAAACGGTATGAGCGCTTTCACAGTGACATTTCCCAAGGCAACAGCTCTGTCAGACCTGGTAAAGGGAGCCCCAGCACTTGCTGGAGGACAAGAGTTGCTTTCTGGGTCTGGCGGCTCTGCTGGCTGGGCTGTAAAGAGAGCTGCCTCTTAGCCAGCAGTTCCAATGCTGCATGTGCATGCACCAGGAGAAATGCTTGGGGCAAAAAGGCTAACCACTTACCAAAGCTGTTTGCTCTGTGAATGTGAACACAACATCCAGCTTTGGTAAGTAGTTGATAGAGGAGTGTGTGTTGGGGAGCAACCTTTGCTCCAACCCCCTCCCAAACCACTGCCATGCACACACAAACCTTGACCTCCCTACCACACCCTGACACACACTCCCTTCTTTGTTTAGCCTGGGGAAGAGATGCTTAAGAGGTGTCATGATAACCCTGTTTAAATACTTGAAGGGATGTCATATTGAGGGAGGAAGTTTGTTTTCTGCTGCTCCAGAGATTAGGAACCGGAACTGGATGCAAGCTACAAGAAAAGAGATTTCATCTCAACATTAGGAGGAACTTCCTGACAGTAAGGGCTGTTCAACAGTGGAACACACTCCTTCTTTGGAAGATTTTCCAACAGAGGCTGGATGGCCATCTGTCGGGGGTACTTTGATTGTGTGGACTGGGTGGGCCTTGGGGTCTCTTCCAACTCTATCATTCTTTTCCTCTCTTACTCCCTGCCATGCAGTCTGATGGTGAAAGTGATGCTGAAAAAGAGCTCCAAGCACTTCCCCTCTCTGGAGAGTGAGCAAATTGGTGTCTGAGGTGAGAACCCCCCCTCGAAAAACTGTCACACTCCCGGGGGGTCCCACCGTTTGAGAACCTAGGGAATAAGTACAGTATATAAAGCTCTCCCCACTTCTAAATACAGCTGGTCCTTTGGATCCACAGGTGTTCCATTCTGGACCCCCCCCCCCTGCTTTCACACACACACATGCCAAATACCCCAGGACTCTGACTTCCATTATATGAGCACAACTTCTAGCCAAGCCCACTGATATGGCCAACTGCATCTTGCATGTTAGGCAGATTTTAAAAAGCAAAAATTGGAGGGCCTTCTTAAAATATCTGGCAAGCTTTTATGGGAAAGGGAGAGAAATGTGTCCTGGCATCTATACCATGCCCCTATAGGTGGCCACACAATCACATTTCAGCTGACCTAGAAAAGTTCTTATGTTTGTTTTTGGGCCCAAATCAGCCATTTGGAGTGGAGGAAGGGGCAAATAAATCCTCTCTTGCTATAGGGGCTCGATGCCAATCTGGTACCATCAGCACCACAGGGTAGGTGAGCTGTGTATGAAGGAAAGCTGCATGGTGCTGGGTTCAAAAAAGATACAACTTCATTCCACTCTGTGTCATTGCCTTTGCCCACTGCATCTTCCACTCACAGGAACACACCATGGCACTCATTCAAGGGTGCAAGAAACTGGGAGAGTCAGCCTTGCTTCCCAGTTTTAACCAACTGACTGAGTCAGGAAGGCTTAAGCAATAAGAGCAGTAATTGATTAATGTGTAAAAGTAACTCAACAGTCAAAGCACTATACCACCTTTTTCTTGGGGAAAAGACCAAAGATAGCAAAGGCCAAGTTATGCAGACAAGAAGACATGGTGTATGTATGAGTTGACTGTGGCATGTGATATCACATAACTTAACCCTAATTCACACCACATGATGACAAAAGCAGACATAAATTGGCTGAAGTTCATGCTAGGATCTAGCATCTAGAATCTAGCACAACCAGTCAATATGGCAAACTTAGGCTTTGCCCTATGAACAACTCCTTTGTTGCTACTTTGCCAGAGGAAGGCAAGCCTACAAATGGCACATCCGGTCTGAAATAACTGGGGAGAACTGTCCAGTGCAGCTGTATCCAAGGGGGAGAATGTGTAATGGTTGGGAATTTTGTTATATCAGAGAAAAGGCCTGCTCAGTGCTCCATACAGGGATGTGTGCATGTGATTCCTACAAACTAAGAACACTAGACCTGACATGGTTTTGGCTTATGACAAAGCCAGAGGTTTTTCAGCCAATGTACATAAATACAAACTAAGGAACAGCAGAAATGCTAACACCTTGAGGGTCCAAAAAGCTACGTATATACTTCTTTTCAATATATGTGAAAAACTGTACACAGTTAGGGCTCCTGCAAGACAAAAGTAATAGTATAATGAAACCTTTGGCACTTGGGTGAAGCATCAGTACAATAAGCAAATATAGAGGGTCTAGGCTTAATACCATGACTCTTTTAACCTCAATATGAGGAGTAAGGTCTGCGTTTTTTAGGTCCACACATACAGTAGACACTTGATGAACTGGAGGGTTTGTTAGGATTTTAAACATACAGACAATAAAAGAATATACACCTATAACAATACTGTCATTATATGACACATTTTTTAGTATTGCATGTTTCATTATGTTGCCGATGTGCTAATATTTTCACAATGAATGGAAATTTGAAGCCATCAGTTAATTTTTCTTTGCCCCATGTAGCAATGATGAACTCTACTGAGGCAGAGTTAATTCACGTTTCCTGCTGGTGCCTTTTCCTCTTTGTTGAAAGCAAGATGGGCAGCGTTTTTCTAGAATGAATCTGAGAAGTCTCTGGTTTATTCCATTTCCTCAAAAACTGATAGCCAAGAACTAAACTAGCAGTGATGGAGAGGAGAATCAGTAACTGCATTTCCTGACATGAGCTTGGTGGGTTTAACACTTTTGTCTGATGGAATCCCTGCAGTGAAAATCCACCCCAACATTCCTATTAATCAAGGAAGTGAAAAATGATTGCTCCATCTATCGTGCTTGTTTTTCATTCCTTCCTTAGCAGCTTTTAGGGTAGATTTAAACTGGAGGAAAGCATTTTATCCCCAGCTTGTAGCCTTGATCCAGTGACCATCTCTACAGTTGTTTTTAACCAAAGAAAAAGTACTAGGAGAGCTAGTTAAGGTTTTTTGCATCTGTCAGCTAGGAGTTTAAATGCAGCTGCATGTCTAACAGAAAACTGCAGTTAAATCTGAGCTACAAGTGGAAAGGGAGACTTTAGACTTGTTGGGTTTACTTTGTGTTTTACTAGAACCCCAAGATCCACTTGCTGGAGACACACAGAAAGATCTGCACTTGGTACAAACAAAAGCACCCACACAAAGGCATGAACACAGGCCCTTTGAGCAGCTGCTGAGTGAGCCCTGGGATTTGTTCATCACGCTTGAGGTGAGATGAATATCCTTGCAAACCAAAATCCATTCCTGGATAACCCAAGCTTCCTTAATCTCAACAGTCTAATTTTTGTGTGTGTGTTGGTGGTGTTGCTGTTAAAGGATTGGGAGAAATGTATGGTAAACTGTCTAAAGATCTACCAGTATGTCCCAAATTACATTTTACCAACTCCAGAGCAAAGCAGGCAAAGATACAGTCTTTCTTGTTGGAATCCAAGGATAAGAGCATAAGAATGCAGAGTTGTAAGTTTTCCTTTGCAGCTCCATAAACATTCAACATCTGTCCTTTATTTCACTCTTTATGGCTTCTTACAGTAGCCATTTTTTGCTATCAATTTTATCAAACACTTAAAAAAACTCGCTAGGCATATGTACCTGCTCTTCTTTGCAAGAGCAAACAGATCTGATCTTTTAGAAAGACCATGGGGGTGGGGTGAGGGCTGTTCCACTTTTCAGGAACATGTGCAAGCTAAATAAAATGCAGTTTAGGACCTCAGATTGTGAGGAGCCTTCACATACAAACACATTAGTACAATTTTGTTTCTGTCAAAAGAAAACACATATTGGTAATGCTAGGAGCCCTTTAAATGTGACATGTTAGGGCTGAAGTCTTTTTACATGTGGCACCGAGTAGCTCATGGGTTGGGAAGAAGTTAACACAGCACGGTGCAGTGTAAACTGTAAGGCAAGATGTTACTATTAGCTGACTGAAACTAAAAAGCCACTCACCAGGGAGATACTAAACTGAGGTCTCAATGAATGGGCCCATCTTACCAAGTTCTCTCTGCACTTCACCGGATTGCAAACCCATTCCTTTCAGTCTACAATGTGAGCCAGCCAAGGGCACTCCAAATGATATAAATCTCTGGGAGAACAGTTTCTCTATGTAACGTGGTGATGTTTCTCAAGATTGCCATACATTACAAGGCATTTGGAACAGCATTAATTGGTCTATCTTATTGTGTACAGGGAACAATTTCTATGATTTTAAATACTTAAGTTCAGGCCACTGGCTGAACTTTATTTAGCATGTTTTTGACAAAGAGTGGAGTAGAGGTGACTTTCCCTAAGTCAAAATCCATGTCCTGTTTTGGGCACTACAGAAAGTTTCTCCTTGTAATATGGCTAAGCAGTTTTACATATAAAGGGGAATTATACATCCTGAAGAAAAGCAATAATATACATCAATGTAAAAAGCAGAGCATGTTACAAGAAACTGCCCAGGTACATTTGCTAACCAATGTTAGTACATTTGCTAACGTTCATGGTCTGTACCACCATGGTGAAATGTTGATGACAAAAGTCTGCTAAAGCCCAGCTGAAGAAGATCCTTTCTAGTTTTATCCTTGTACCTTCCACAACCACCACAGATTTTCACTGGAATGATCACTTTTGAAATGTTCCTCTCAGTGTTCTGCTGGAGGTGAGTTTACCCTGCTCATTCTAACATTACGAAGAGGCTGGCTATGCTGCAGATGAGTATCCAGTCTCTCTCACCATTCAGAAGACAAGCAGGGGTTATTGCATCTCCGTTCTTTGATTATGAATGAACAGCATTCTCTATGATGGAGTCACTGCCTACATAATCCCGCAAGTATGAAGCTGACAAAGGAGGTTGTTCTTCTTCTAAGCTTTGTCCATCTTGTTTGTTTTCTCCCATTATTGCTTCCTGTGCGTTGGAGTCGTGACTTGGAGCTGTCTGGAAATTGGGCTCATTGCCTAGTGGTTCACTGCACTGCAGAGGAATCAAGGCCTTATGCCGCATGAGGCTATCATCACTATTTTGGGCTTCCAAGGAGTTCCTGTGCTTTGCATTTTTGTTGGCTACTGCATTTTTCTGGTGCTCTTCAAAGCTCAGTGAGAAAGTGACAGTCCCACCACCAAAGCTCACTTTCTGCTTGCACCCGTGTTGCTGTTGTTGCTCCACCGATGTGGGCAGACAAAAGGGGTCTTCGCGGTTGCTTTTGCTGCTAATGGATGAAGATGGTGTGGAGCCTGTGGAGCCTCCAAGACTATTGGACCTCTTGCGAGACACATTGCTGCGTCGCAATGTAGCCCTGGCGGCCACCTTGAAGGCATGAGCAGCAGTACTGCAGCGCACCTCCTCAATGGTGTTGCGTGAGGGCTTAAAGAGGATGATGTAGACCTTGTTGAAGAAGATGCAAGCCAGGAGTCCATAGCTAGCAGCAAGTATGGCTATCACCTCTACAGCAGAGACAAACTTGCCATAGGTGCTGGCATAGGCTGGAATGAAAGAGATCCAGACAATAAAGAAGATCAACATGCTGAAAGTGATGAACTTGGCCTCGTTGAAGTTTTCTGGCAGTTTGCGGGATTTAAAAGCAAAGAAGAAACAGATAGCAGCCAGGAGGCAAGTGTAGCCAATCAAAAAGCCCAGTGCCATTAAGGAGCCCTCATTGCAGGTGATGAAGATGATCTCATCCTCCAGCTCATGGTTCCGAAAGCTGGACGGGGGTGCAGTATACAACCAAATGACACAGATGACTATTTGCACAAAAGTGCACAGGAAGACCAGGAGAAACTGGAGGTTCAGACCCCACCACTTGCGATGGAGGCTTGTGGGTATCTTGGCCTCAAAGACCAGAAGGACACGATTGGTCTTCACCAGAATGCAGGAGATGCAGAGGACAAAACTAATACCAAAGGCTGGCTGTCGCAAGCGACAATTCCAGTCCTGGGGCTCACCAATGAAGAAAAGGGAGCTGGAGAAGCAGCACAGCAGTGAAAAGAGGAGGAGGTACGAGAGTTCACGGTTTGTAGCCTTGACAATGGGTGTGTTGCGAAACCTGGTAAAGACACCCAGAACAAATGAAGTCAGAAAGATGCCCAGTATAGCAAAAAGGGTGAGAGCAATCCCAAATGGCTCTGTCCAAGAGAGAAATTCTATCTGCTTTGGAATACAGAAAGTGTGGTTTTCATTGGACCAGAAGTTTTCAGCACACTTCTCACAAGCACTGGCATCTGGAAAAGAACAAGACACTATTAGACATGGATAGCAGTCTCCTGCATCTTCTTCAAGGGGCAGGATGTGCCATCAACTGAACACATGGTCCCAGCTCACAAGGCATCAAAAAGAGCATTGTCATGCTCTTCCATACTTCTTGCTGAAATAATATTTTGGAGCTCCCCTCCCTTGTCGCTCCTCTGTGTGTGTCCTGTTCCTATTATCATCTGTTTAAAAAGCAGGGATGCAAGTCTGCTTATTTCATCCTTGAGTATTGAGAACCATACATTTCAAAGGTTTTCTCCCTGGGGGTGGGGGAAATTAAAACAGTTGGACATTTTCAAGATTTCTTTGCAAAAATGTTGTTAGTGCAAACCCTGCTCCCACACCCCATTTTTGTTGAAAAACACTGTGATCCTTCATTTGCACAAATTGTTGGTTCTGTGCAAAAGTCACCGAAAACAAATAAACAAAAAGTGCTTGTCTTTTCACTCTTGCCCAAGGACAAAAAAGTGGCAGTTGTCAATATTTTGATTTCTTGTGGGAGTTGAAATTTCTTTCCCACTGAGGATATAAAAGTTTGAGAATATTTTTATATACCTGTTAACTACATGAGTTCCCACAAAATGGACAATCCAAATATTCCTCTCTTCCATTCCTTCCCTCCCATCTAAATGGAGCTAAAAGTATTTTGGTCTCTGAAGTGAAGTGAAAAACACAATTTTCTCATAATTTACTTATCTATAAAGAAATCAAGTTACTGTCAACTATTAAACACACAGAATTTGTTGTCTGAGGTGGCAATCTCAACTTTGACCTGTGCTATCAAGATCATCACATTAGGTGTCTCATGCAGTTTCCTCTGTCATTTTTGCTTTGCAAGTTTTTGCTTTGAATATCATTTTTGCTTTGTATGTTCATGGATTGATGGTGGGTACAGTAGCACATGAGCCCTTCACTGCTGCCAGGACTTTGGCTGTCTGTGTACTCTTGTAAGTAGGGCCAAATCAGTATCAGCTGAGCTTATGTTACACTGGGTATTTACTGTGAAGGTGCATCCTGGATTGGGAGAGAGGAGGAATCCACACAAGGTGGGTTTCACCTATTAACACCCAGAAAAGTCAGGGAAACACTTGACGTCTTCACAAAACAAATAGCTCTCCAACAGTGGCTATCTGGCCTCATCAGTTCATGTCCCAGCCAAGCAACAGAGCAGACAAACAAGAAAAACAGGAAAAACATAACCAGCAAGCTTCCTAAACTGGCCATTCCAGAATCCAGAATAACAGCCATGAAGGGAGGGGTTGATTCCTTTTTCTACCAACTCAGAGTGCATCTTCATGGTAAGTACTCAATGTAGCACACTCTGAGTTGTTAACAGGAGAACTCCACACAAAGTGGGATATGCCCAAGTATTCCTTTCAACAACAAAAGTGGGAATGGCTGTAATCATGATTGGAGGACTTCCTGAAGCATTCCCCTACCAAAGGCAGTTTCAGCTGGCCTGAACTTGTCAATCCTATAATGTCAGATAAAAGTAGAAAGAGTGCCCTGCGGATGTCAACCAGTGTTGACAGTGCTGAAGCAGAAAACAGCCAATGTGGAGGTTGCCTTAGTGAAGAAAGAGGTGATGTTGCCTAGGCAAGGAACTTTAGCGAGATCATAAGGTAGAACAATTCATGCTTTGATCCATCTTGTAATAGTCAATCTGAAGGCCTTTTCCCCAAATGACGATGAAGTAAAGGACACAAATAGAGAATCAGTTACCCCAAAAGATCAAGTTCTGGCAATATAGATTTTAAAGGCATCTCTCCCATCTAATGTATCATATCTTAGAATCATAGAATCCTAGAGTTGGAAGAGACCACAAGGGCCATCCAGTCCAACCCCCTGCCATGCAGGAAACCACAATCAAAGCATCCCTGACAGATGGCCATCCAGCCTCTATTTAAAAACCTCCAAAGAAGGAGACTCCACCACTCTCTGAGGTGTTCCACAGTCAAATAGCTCTTACTGTCAAGAAGTTCCTCCTAATGTTGAGGTGGAATCTCTTTTCCTGTAGCTTGCATCCATTGTTCCGGATCCTGTTCTCTGGAGAAGCAGAAAACAAGCTTGCTCCCTTCTCAATATGAAATCCCTTCAAATATTTAAACAGGGCTATCATATCAATTCTTAACTGTCTTTTCTCCAAGCTAAACATACCCAGTTTCCTAAGTCGTTCTTCATAGGGCATGGTTTCCAGGCCCTTCACCATTTTAGTAGGAATGGTAAAAGAGAGAAAGAGAGAACCCAAAACCCTGAACGTGGCTCCTACATCCAGCCTTGGCCTGGAACAGATGGGCCTTTGAGGCGCCCTCATCACATGCGAGGGCTGCCTGGTGGGCGGAGTGCCCACACGCCCAGCATCCCTCACATGTGATGAGGGTGCCGCAGATGCAGTGTGCCCACCAAGCGCGGTGTGTAACGGTGACATTGCAGCTGCACCACCCCCAGGCAGGGTGGCGCAGCTGTGACATCATCACAATGTCCCTTGCGCTTTGTGGCGTTGCAGTGATGTCGCAAAGAGGAGCCACTTGGTTGCTGCAGCACTCCTGCAGAGCAAAGAGGCGCCGGGGAGGCGTCTCTTTCTGGCGGTGTGTACCCTGCCCTTGTTTCCTTTTTTAGAGAAAGAAAAGGGGGGGTGGGTGGCGGATTTTTGGGGTGGTTTGAAGAAGAGGGGGGGATAAGAAAAAGGGGGGATTAGACGTCACTGTCACGTCTAATTGCCTAAGTGTTTGATTGACAGCTTTAAAAAAACGGTTCCAGAATGGAAATGGCAACGAGGAACAAAAAAGTCTGTCAAAATACAACGGAAAAATATCAATGGGAACGAGAACATGGGTCAAGAAAAACCGAGTCCGTTTGCTCCCTTTTGTAATGGAAACAATGGACCTGATTTGAATATGACTCGGAAACTTGATCCGATCCAGACTCACAGCGATATTCGTCGCTTTATATGCCCAGTGAGAATGGGGCCGTACCGAACTTGAGACTGGTAAGCTTTCATGAGAACTTGATACAGAGATTTTTGATCTAAATCATCACTATAAAATCTCCTTAAACCAGAAGATGGCAACCATGGCAAACAGAGACTGTGATGACAAGTCTCAAATAGATAAAGCATATGCCTCACCTTTGATTCTTCAATGCTCTTCTTTGAAAAGTCTTTGGGGAAAAATCCACCCTCCTTGGGTGTAAGAACACCCAAAACCAAAGCAACAATGTGATAATTGACAACTGAGATTTTTCTGTCACCTGCTTTGCTAGAGTGTGAAACCTCTGAGCCACCAAGGTGGCTCTCTTGCCCTGCAAAAGAGTTGTTCACTCTGATCTGACAATTTGCAGAAAATGCAAAGGAAAGTCAGTGGCATTACTAGGGGAGCACGGGGGATGTGGCTTGCCCTGGTTGATACCCCAGAAGTGGGGTGACATCTGATCGGGCCCTTCTCCAGCTGCAGGGTGAGAAGGACTAAGCATGCCCCTCCTGCTTTGCTGCTGAAGCCAGTCTCCTCATGAGGAGGCCAGCACTGCTGCAGTGAAGGAGAAGGCTGGGCGCCCTCCTGACTTTGCTGTAGTGGTGTTGGTCTCCTCACAAGGAGGGTAGTGGTGTTGCAGTGATGGAGAGGGCCAAATAGGCCCTTTTGGCAGCTCCCCTATACCGGATGACACCAGGGGTGGGGATACCACTGGGAAAAGGCACTTTTTTTTACAGACACTTTGGCCTGGGGAAGAACTGTGGCATTTCTTTTAATGAGCATTGAGCCTGTACAGACAGGCCAAAATAAAGCTGCTTCGGGTCACTTTGGAGATACACTGTTTTAATTATGCATGCGTCCTAAGAGACCAGAAGCCGCGCCAAGGCCATGCTCCAGTCCTAAGGACTGGAGTGCAGCTTTGGTGCAGCTTCTGGCCTCTTGAGATGCGTCTGTCTGTATGGGCCCTTAGTCTCTTGCTGCTCAGCAGCCCTATCTGAAGACTTGGAAACTGCAAGACCTAAAGTACATATAACCTTAGAAACAGAGGCAAAAATTCATCATATGATAAAGTCTTTGAGACAAATCCTTATGAAGAGACTCAGAGTTGACCATTCCTCTTCCTCCTTTTCATACAGATCCTGAACAGACTCGAAGTAAACATCAGTCCCCCACCTCAAGAATCCAAATCTGACACATGATCAGACAAATTTGAAGAATGAAGGGAATGGCCACTTTCTGCCTCCTAGAGGGAGGCTGCCCTCATATGGGAGTTGCTTCCCTCACAAGAGAGCTAAATCTCTGGAGGCATTGGCCTTTAATAGGAGAAGACAAAGCCCCCACTCTCAAGATCTAGGATTCTGACTATCAGAATTTTATTTATTTATTTATTTATGGTATTTATACCCTCCCTTCAGCCCTAATGGTCATCAGAGCAGCTTACAATTATTATTTTTAATTAGAATGCTGAGCAGTGGTACACTGTTGAGAAAGAAAGACAGATATTTTCCAGGACATCTAATGCCTAAGCTGAGAAGCATCAGAGTCTCCATCCAGAAGAGCACATCATCCCTTTTCCTACTGAAGCCATCACAGCAAGTAGCAATGGTGTGGGAAGAGAAAAATGGAAAGGGGGGATTCTATGATTCTCTCCCCCCCCCCCTTTAAATGTGAAGGAGATACAGGAGAGGGATGGAAGGAGAAAGGGAAGAATTAAAAATCAAAACCAAACAGAGGTGACAAACTAGGGATTAATGATAAGTAAGTAAATGACAATGATAAGTATGGAGCTCTGTTCTGGGCACAGGCAGGGAATAAACTGATGAGGCAAGATGGCTGCTTTTGGATTGCTGTTTGTTTTGTGATGATAGTCAGCTGTCCCTGTTTATTGTGGGTGGTGTTAGGGTAAAACTCACTTTGTGTGGATTCCTCCTCTCATCAACCCAAGGAAACATCAACTCTAGGCATTCTTGACACTGGCTAATAAGAGGCAAGTTTTTATGGTTTGTTCTCTTCCATACTTTACATTACAAATGTAAGCTGGATGGAGCTGCAGAGAAATGGCTTTCTGGTTATTTCTTCTTATGCCCTCGTTGAAGTACTTCTATTCCCTTCCTATGGGAGACAGTTGTAAAACCATGCCTTTTGTTGTGCTGGAAAATCTGTTTGGCAAAAGGCACACTTTTATGACCATCTTCCAGAGGGAGAACAGAAGTGCTTTGAAGAGGTAACCAGAAAGTCACTGCTCTGCTGCTCTGTTTTGTAATGCGATAAGATTCTTGGAATCCAAAGGCAGAGTATGAATACCAAACAGCTGGAAGGCAGTTCCTGAACTAATGGTCAATTAGATGGTAAACTTTATCTATAAAGCATGTCCTCTTCATATAGAACATATGTGAAGAGGATCTGTCAATTTTTTATCGTTACGATGCTATTTTTTTCCTGGGGAATATTCCATCATGCAGCTCCACTTGAAATGATGGAAGCATAAATCCCCTGAAACAATTTTATCACCTCTGTGAGAACATGCACTACATAAGATTTGGCTTAGGCTGAGGTAGTGCAGTATACCAAGAGATCTACATAGAAAATTTCAAGGATCCGTAATGCAGTTTAGGTGCTATTACTTCTAGGAAGGCCCTCTTTCCTATTTTGCTACTGTATGACAATTTATGGACAAATTGGGGGGCAAATAGATTATTCTGGGGGCCCTAATTTCTTGTTCATGACAAAACTGAGAACAGATAAACGTTAAACTGATATGAGGAATGATTATGTGACAGTTTACCAAAACATGTTGACTGTGGCCTCCCATCAGAAAGGCTCTCAGAACATGATTTCTGACTCCTTCTGGGGAAATGTGACTAAGCAGAAGAGAGCGCAGTACCAGACAATACCTGTTTCATCACTGATCTCCCCATCGGTGCATTCTACACATTCAAAACAACATGTGGGCTCGCCCTCAATAATGCCTTTCCTAGTGCCTGGCTGACAGTCTCTGCTGCAATTGGAGAAAGGCACCTGTAGGAATAAAACATGAAAGCAACTTGGTTACATCAGGAGAGGCATGGCCAGCAGGCAGGCCGAATATGAAACCTCAGATAAAGGCACTGAACTCTGGTTCATCCCAGGTACTTATCCTCCTCGGGTGCTTTTCCACAACACATTAGAAGCACAATGGGGATCAAAGCACTTCAAGTGGAGGCCCACAGCCACAGAGGGTTGATACCAACTCTCCCTATGCTTAGATGCCAGCGTGCATGGACAGGGCAAAGGCAGATAGAGGCTGTGGCTCTTTGTTCTTTGCTCATCATTGCCAATTGTTGGCCTGCTCCTGTGGAATAGTGAGCAGCTATGTGACTAAGAGCCTTATCACACTAGACGAATCACACTCAGAAATGAGATTTTAAAAGCAGAAAAACCCCGCAAATGCGGAATGTTTTTCAGACATGTTTGCACTAAACAGCAATAACAGGAAAATAAAGTGAATGGAAAGTCTACAAAAACATCACCTTTTTACTTTCGGGAAGTTCCTGAAAATAAAAAGGTGGCGTTTTTGTCGACTTATCCGTTCGCTTTATTTTCATGTTATTGATGTTTAGAAGAAACGTTGTCTGAAAAAATCCCATATTTTTTCTACTTTTAAATCCCGTTTCTGAGCGGGATTCATCTAGTGTGATAAAGTCCTAAGAGGAGCTGCTCAGAGGCAGAACGTGTTATCAAGTCTGGAATTTTATAAAAATACCCCCAAAATCCCTATCCCAAAATGCATCTGTGGAGGTAATCAGGTGGCCCCTCTTCCTTGCATCACTTGATCATAGAGGCCTCTAAGCAAGTCCTGCATCTATAGGGTGAAGTATGTCTCCTTATGATCCTAATGGAAAGGCATTATGGGAGCTGCCCCTTGGCTGCCATGATCTGAAGGCAGAGAGACCATGTAGGCAGCAAAGCCTTTGCTAGGAGTTGCAAACAGGAAGATTCCTTCGCATCTATGAGACAGATTTATGACTGGGAGATGTTTCACAGATACAAGACATTGTTTTCCCATGGCAGAGGATGCCTATGGATCAAGTGATGTGTAAATTTGGTTTTGCTTTGATGTAGGACAACAGCCTCCACTGACTACGTGACTAGGAACCTATTTAAGGTCCAGTTTTTCCTTTGTTCGAAGTTCCACGTTGTTGGCAGGCAGGCAGGCACTCTGTCAGTCTGCTTCTCCTGGCGTGGTTCCACGCACCCCTTTCCCCATTTTCCTTCAGTGTTGCTGCATCTACCTTGATTCCTAGGGAAACCATCTCAGGCAAGTATACCATTAGAAGGCCTTGTGTTCTCTTTCCATTTTTCCTCCCTTTCTTCTATTAGCCTTGAGTGAGTGCATGAGTGAATGTATGGGTGTGAGTGTGTCCCCCTGTGCATCAATAAACTAGATTAAAATTCAAAGACTTTGCCTTTGCGTCAGTTCCTGGAAGTTCTGGTCCATTGGGAGACAGGCTGGGATTCGATCCGAAAAGGGTACTTGTAAGGAGCCCTATATTGGTGTGTTGAGCTAATTAATATTCCCCAGAATTTGAGCAGATATCCTTACAAACGTTAGGAAATGACTGTTCATTCCTTTTATTTCAATTTGTCTACTTGGCAAGTAAGTGACCACAGTGCTGCCACCAAAGTCACTGGCCCTCTCCTTCTCTGTTGGGTGACACAAGTTGTGGCATGGTACCAAATACAAGAGACCCAATCCATACCATGAGCTGGGGGGCAGAGGGCAGTGACTGCTGCTGCTGCTCTTTCTCAATGGTGGTGGGTCAGAAATGGGTCCTCTGCACACAAATGGACCTTTGCATGATGGAACATCCATGTTCCATTATTGTGGGTGAGGAGAGTGAGGGAGTGCTTCTTTGCTGTGAGAGGAGCAGCAGCACCTGGTCACAGTGTGAAGCAGGCTTTATGAGTTCCAAACAAATTTCAGTGATGAAATGCAAAAATGCTGTTTCCATCAATCTGGGCCTCTAATAATGGTGCACTTGTAAGTTTGAGTACATACAGTATATACACATGGTTAGCATTTAACAGCAAATCAGCAACAAAATATTTTTTTATCTCAGTGGTGAGGAAATTCCATGGTGAGGCAGCTCTGATGTACAATATTCTGCTGACATATTGCTGTTATTGCCGCTCTATGCTCCGCTTGGGTTACAGAGTAAACAAACCTTAAATCTATAGTATGTCCCTCCCATTCCTGAATATACTGTACTTTTGTAAGGAACTGGAATACAAAACTGAACAGCAGATTTTGTATACCACATACCTTGCCACAAGATGGAGGTAGAAGTCAGCAATTAAAACTTTTGAATTGGCATCTTGTGGCAGGATAGGTGATATACAAAGTTACATTTAGTGACCAAAGGAAGGGCCTTCAGTACATTTCACCAAAAGAAATTCCAATTAAAAAACCATAGCCAGCAGAACCAAAAGGAACAAGAAATCAGAGGCCATTGGCTTTAAAAACCGATTTCTACCAAAATTGATGGATCCCTGTCAAATGACAATGTGGTATGTATTGATACAAGCTGTCTCTTACCTCTTTTGAGAACCCACTCCACAGAATCTTATTTTCATTGATAAACAGTCTCTCTCCTTTCTTGGCATAAACGTTATAGTGTCCAACCTCCTCAAATACAATGGAGCCATCCTCTGGTGACAGGTGCCAATTGATTATCGAGTAATTCCCTATTAGGCCTCCAGATTCATCAAAATCGACTTGCTCCCCCATATTGTTAGTGAAGTTCAGATGCCGAAGATGCTTCAGTACCTAGAGGTAAAGACACAAAGACATGCTGGAGTCATCGCTTGAAGAGGAAAAAACATTCTGTGCCCAAACATAAAACCTACAAAGTGCCTGAAATAAGGTAGAGAAGTTTATCACACCGGGACGGATGGGGAATGGAACGAAAGGGCCCAGGAACGAGTGCGGAATGAGTGGGGGATGCATTTTACCGCACACAAAAGTCCCCATTCCATTCCTTTCCTTTCCGTTCCATTCCCCATCCGTCCCACATTCCGTTCCCTTCCGTTCCATTCCCCAACCATCCCACGGTTGCTGAACAGTTCTCAAAAAATCGCCTCCCATGGGACAGAATGGAAGAGAATGGAACGGGGACTTTTGTATGCAGTAAAATGCGTTCCCCACTCGTTCCGGCCCCATCCCAGCCCCTTTTGTAATGCACAAGGCCCGTTCCAAGGCCCTGTGCGATAAACTCCAGTCTTGTGATACAATATTTACTTGATGACCTTTTTGTAATGTTAATTACATTTTCCTTTCAGACCTCTGTATGTTGCATTGTTATAAGTAACAATTCACAACTGAGGAACTTAAAATACAAACTCATCCACTTTTAGATGTTTTAGGAGAGGAAGGGAATAATTCGGATATTGTGTATATATGGATTCTTTTCATTGTAAACTGCCTCAATTGTCTTTTTGACAGAGAAGCAGGGTAAAAAATAAAAATAAATCATCATCATCATCATCAAAAGTTTCATCCTCTCTTTCCTTTGAGCATGGAAAATGAGTGGTGATGGCAAAGACTTACTGGAATGGTTTCACATGCCTCTCTTGAATGGGAAATAATGACACTCCTGCTCAGGCTTATAAGCACAGCATTTCTGCCAAGGAGGGTTTGATTTGTAGTTCTCTCTGCTTTCCAAACTGAACAGTTGGAAGTTGGAAGTTATAGTCTTAATAGGGATGTCAGTCCTCCACTATTTCATCCCCACATGGGAGGACAAGTAATTAGTTTTTGCACTGCAGAGAGAGAGAAAACAAATACTCCTCTGCAGTACTCTCTTCTAATCTGAAAGTGTGGTGGAAGAATTATTCTGTGGTGAAAAACATGTTTCCTATGTAGGAAACCCATTTTTTGCACAGAAAGCAGGGTTTTGGAGGGGTTTTTTTTGCAACCCCTCACCACCCCACCCACCCCCAAAAACAACCCATATGTTTTTCTTCATTGAACTAATCCTCTGCAACGCTTCAGGATGTTTAAATATAGAGGGAAAATAGGAATTTAAAGTGGGAATTTCCTAGTCTATTATTCTACCTTTTTAAAAATTATTTTTTATTGAGTAAAAGATACATGAAGAAAACTTTGAATAGCTTTGAATAACAGTTAACAATAAACTACTGCGACATACTATAAATAACAAAGTACTTACTACGAATAACAAAATACAAAAGGGAAAGATTATTTCCAACTATCTTTTCTATGGGTATTTTTCAGCCTCTCTCTATATTGCCTATTTATGTATTTAACGAATTTTGACTGATTAAACCAATAGCCATAAAATAATTCGGATTTTTTTCAAATGTCAATTAGCAATTTTCAGTCTTTCCAGTCTTAATCAAGATAGACAATGTATCAATCTCCACCATGTTCAATGCGAATTTTCACAGTCAAAGAAGACTTACAGCACAGAGGAGAAGGTGAGCTGGGAACAGTGTTTGAGGGGTTATTTAACTGTTCACTTTTTTCTTTAAGAGGCTTCTGGGGGGGCTTTTGCTTAGAAGAAGTGAGTCAGAGATTTGCTTCCAGAAGAAACTAGCAGCCAGGAGCTCTCTAGTTATCTATAGGCCTAGTTGATTTGAACTCACTGACAGAGCTTGGGGGCAAAGGCCAGGCCAACACCTTTATGTAGGTGTTTAACAGGGAAACTTTTGAGGGGGAAACCCAAAGTCCTATTTCAGTGCCCCCTTAAGACTTCTCACTATGGACACTGAGGGAGCTGTTGCAGTCACCTGCAACACTTGTGAGATGTTTGTCTTCTTGCCTAGGCATGTGGGGAACTTCACATGCACCAAGTGCAAGTTGGTAGCCCTTTTAGAAGAGAAAGTACAGCATTTGGAGGCCAGGGTAGCTACACTTCATCATATTAGGGAGCCAGAGGTTTTTCTGGACAGAACAGGATAGTCTTGGATGGGGAACATACAGAGGAAGTTGCTGGGGAGGAGGTCACTTCACATACACAGGAGGTGACAGTTGGAGGAATGCCAGACACAGAACTAGGAACACCATGGATTACTCTACACTAATGCACAGAGCATGGGAAATAAACAGGATGAACCTGAACTCCTAGCACAACAAAGCAAACATGATATATTAGGCATCACTGAAACCTGGTGGGATGAGTCTTGTGATTGGAATGGAGTAATAGAGGGGTATAACCTTTTTAAGAGAAACAGGCCAAACAGGAACGGAGGAGGAATACTATTACAGTCGCCTCTCTGTTTTCACAGGGGATCCATTCCAGATGCCCCCTCCCCTGCGAAAACAGAAACTCGCATATACTGAAGCACCATTGGCTTGGATGGCACACTGTTTTAGCCAATAGAGCTTGCCCTAATTGAGACTGTGGACTTCAAGTCTGTGAAAATGGAGGGGTGACTGTATATGTCAGGGATGTTTACATTTGTGAAGAAATCCAGAGAATACGACTTGAAGCAATGGGCAGGAAAAGAGATTCCACCTCAACATTAGGAGGAACCTGACAGTAAGAGCTGTTCAACAGCAAAACACAGAGCCTGTGCTGGCCTGTGGGCAGAGCCAGGGTGCAGTGTCTCCACTCTGGATGCCCTAGCCTTACCCCCAGGTGCCATTTTGGCGTACACCAGTCTACACAGCACAGTGCGGCTCTGGCGCTACAGGTACATGAATCTACACCGCCACAGCTATGGCGTCCCTTGTGGCTCCTTTTTGTGCCCTTCAGAGGCTGGAGCGGGGCCATGGCATGTGGTTGCCATGGCCCGATTCGGCCAATAAAGGGGTGGCTGCATGCTGCCCATCTGTACAGTCCCAAACTCCCTTGGAGTGTGGTGGAGTCTGCTCCTTTAAACAGAATATGGTGGAGGCCTTTAAACAGAGGCTGGATGGCCATCTGTCAGAGATGCTTTGATTGTCAGTTCCTGCATGGCAGGGGGTTGGACCGGGTGGCCCTTGCAGTCTCTTCCAACGCTATGATTCTATGATTCTAAATAACCCATTGTAGGAACTAAGTCATTTTTCTATTTCTGAACATGTAATACCCTCGCTTCTATCGTCATATTATTGAACTGTTTTTCCACATCTCCTCTCTAGCTGTTCGTCTATCATTCCCAACAGAAGAAATTCATTATTTTTAATACATCATACTATGAATTTGAATCCACTATCTTTTTGCCTTTTCACATGTCCACCACATATAGTAAATGACCCTTCCTGTTTATTATATTTCCAGCATACATTTGACAATCCTTTTTACATCCTAGACAATTTCTCTGGTGCCATGTAGCAAGGATACATCAGTTATTATTCTTTATTTCATGAGACAGTCTAATAATAATTAATAATAATTTGTTTTATTTATATACCGCTATTCCAAAGATGACAGCGGTGAACAGCAAGTAAGCTAATTAGCAAGTAAGCTAATTAGTCTGTCCATCTCTCTCATATAGTGAAGTTTTATAAGCCAATCTTCGATCTGTGGCTCATTCTCTAATTTCCAATTCTTAGCAATAAGTAGCCTGGCTGCCATTACCATGTATAGAATAATTCTCCATGCTTTCTTTCTTTTCCTTATTACATTCCATTGTCATTGTCATGTTAAGTAAATAAATTTCAGGTCTCACTGGGAATTTTACTTCATAAATCTTTTGTATAATCTCATGTATGCTCCACCAGAATGCTTTAATTTTGGCACAAGGCCACCACATGTGGTACATAGTCCTTTTTGTCTGTTTGCATCTCCAGCATTTCTCATCTTTTAAATTATAAATCTTTTTTAACTTCACTGGGCTATAATACCATCTGTTAGCTACTTTCATGAAATTTTCTTTTAGGTCTTGTGCCGCAGTAAATTTGTTCATTCTTGCCCACGCTTTTTCCCAACTCTCCAGCTTTATTGAATATCCAAAGTCTTGCGCCCACCTATTCATTGAGTCTTTTATGACCTCTGCTTCTGTCTTTCTTGCTAGTAATAGTCTGTATATTTGGGCTATTTTCTTTTTCCCATTATTCAAAATTAAGTTCTAATTTTACTAACATAAATTTGGCACTTTCTGACAGACATTAGTAAACTACACTTGTTGGTTTCAGTTTCTCCAAAGATGGGATTAGTGTGTCTAGTGCAGCAGGAGTAGCTTAAGTGCTCAATAGTTTGACCTATATGTTATTTTTTGAGTCACCTTGGGTCCCAATCTGGAAGAAAGGCAGCATGAATGAAATAAAATGAAATAAGAAGTGTAACTGATAGGTAAATTGCAATACTGAGAATGACAATACTGAGAATGGGTTTACCAAGTGCAATAAGGTATGGCTTTCATAATCAGTCCATTCCTTTCACAGAAATAAATTGTCTTGCAGTCTTGAAACTGGGATTATCCCATAATATTTGCTTAACATGACCAAATACAGTCAGCTCTTATCCACAGATTCTTTCTTCATGGATTCAAGCATCCATGGCTTGAAAATATTCAAAAAAATGTATAAGTTCTCAAAAGCTTCTGCTTTTCAACCAATTCAGGTTTTTAATAGTGTAGTCCCTAACCTGTTGGCTAAGCAGGAGCTCCCTGTACAAACCTGCCAGGGTCTCACGTTATGGATGCATCCCAGAGGGGGCGATTTTCAGGAACACTTGAGAAGCATTCTTGAAAATCGCCCCCTGGGGAACACATCCGGAATGCGATGGGAATGATTGGCGGCGCCGGTAGTGTTCTCGCTGTGCAGTACGATGTGTTCTTTGCCACCTCCCGTTCCAAAAAGTTCAATGTCCTACTAAATTAAATGTGCACAGGAGAGGTATGCCATTAATTACTACAATCTAAATTCTATCAGGGAAACCAAACAGTAGCTATGATAGTGAATTTGTAGAAAGGATGTATGCTGAGGAGAAGTACAAGAATGGTGTTATTGGGGAGGAACACATCTTTCATATCAGATTGGCACGTATTTCAACTTTGTTTTCTTGCACCAAGGATTACCAAGCAAAAATGGCAGGATCTACACATTCAACATGTATCTACCCAACAGTATCTACCCTTAAAGACTAACAGGTCTTATTTGGCACATGCCTTTGTGAACTGCAGCCCACTTCAGGAGATGAATGGAGACTTGCTTCCGTTGGCAGATATTTATACACATGGCTGGGGTGGAAGGATGTAATTAGTGAGGTGAGAGGGATCCGAAATGTAAGAAGTATAGGTCATTACCTTAGCTGGCATCCCCAAACCAAAGTTGGGTGGGAGGATGGACATCCTAGCATAGATAAACTGCTCAGCATGTACATTTCGATGAAAAGTCAAATAGGAGAAAGTCAGTCAAAGTAGGATGTTCTCTACAGGTTTCACTGAAACCTGGTGGAAGGAGTCTCATGACTAGAATGTAGTAATAAAGAGGTATAGCTTATTTCAGAGAAAGAGACCAAATAGGAAGGGAGAAGGAGTAGCATTGTACATGAAGGATGTGTACACCTGTGAATAGATCCATGAATTATATTCTGGAAGCCAAGTTAAGAGCATTTGCATAAAAATTAAGGGGAAAAGAAACAGGGATGTGGTGGTGTTGAGGGTCTACTACAATAAAAGGGCTTGTTTTTGTTATACAGTCAGCCCTCCTTATCCATGGATTTGTTATACACGGATTCAAGCATACACGGCTTGAAAATATTCCAAAAAAGTATAAATTCCAAATAGCAAACCTTGATTTTCCATTTTATATATGGGACACCATTTTGCTCTGCCATTATATTTAATGGGACTTGAATATCCACGGATTTTGTTATTCATGGAGGATCCTGGAACCAAACCACAGCGGATAACAAGGTCCCACTGTATCGCCATCAAAGTGAGCAGGTTTAGCAGGTGCTAGAGAGGTTAAAAACAATAAAAGGGCTTGTTTTTGTTACATCTGTAGCAAAATAAGCAGGTTTAGCAGGTTGAAAACAATAAAAAAGACCTTTTGGGGGGCTATATCTTTAGCAAAAGGAGGAACAAGGAAATAGTAGGGCTGCTGAAGAAGATGATGAAACACTAACAGGGAACAGAGAAAAGGCAGAAGTACCCAACCCATACTTTGCTTCGGTCTTCTCTGAAAAGGCGAACAGTGCCCAACCTGGTGAATAATGGAGCCTATTATGCAGTAGGGGAGATATAGTACAGGATATGCAAAAAGGTACTACAAGAATATCTGGCTACTCTTAATAATATGAAGTCTCTAGGATCAGATGAAGTACATTCAAGAGTATTAAAAGAACTGGCAGAAGTAATCTCAAGAACCACTGTTAATAATATTTGAGAACTGTTCGAAAATGTACGTATTGCATTTTCCTTTGCCTCCTTAGATAGACAGGGACTTCCCTCTATTTGTCTCACTCTGTCTATACATGTGATTCCTGTCACTCAGTCTTGGAGGCTGTTTAACAGACTCTCTCTCAAGAGTCTAAACAGTCTCCTCTGAGTACAGTAAGTGTCTCTTCTCAGTCTAAAATGGAATAACAGTCTTCTTTGAGTGAGGTTAATAGTTTCTTCCTACTATGTTAAAGATGGTGAGAGTTTTCCTCTCTGTCCAAACCATCACCAGTTAGGATAGGACTTAGTTTGTTATGATTTATTTATCATAGAGGTATGGAAATTAGCAATTAATGATAAACTGACATGTAAATTGAAAGTAAAAAAGGGAGTATGGAAAAGAAGTGATTCTGATGGAATTTGGAAAGAATTGAGAAAGTACTGAGAAAAGAAGATGGAAGATTACCTCCATGGGAGGAATTGAGATTTTGGATGGAATATAAGGGTGAAAATGGTTCCGGGGAAGGGGAGCACTGAAGTGGGATATTAAAGATATTTAGATAAATTGTAATAGAATGTAATATATATATATATATATATATATATATAGAGAGAGAGAGAGAGAGAGAATTAAATATTGTACAATAATAAACATTCAATGTATGAATCTTTATAATAAAAATGATTTATTTATTAAAGCCATTATTATTTGTTTTTAAACTAAAAACTTCATGTTTGCTATTTTTTTGGAGTAAGTCTTTATTCTTTAGGAAGACAGATTTAATATGTCTGACCCACACTTTTGCTGTTCTGCTGATGAAAGCTGAACTCTAACAAATTTAACTTTCAAACCTGCATATTTTTGTTTCCCTTTCAAAGGGTTAACACCCTGGGAAACTCAAACTGCACCCCACAAGAACTCCTAGAGAACAGGAAAAATCCCAGAAGACTGGAGGAGGACAAATGTTGTCCCCATCTTGAAAAAGGGGAAAAAGAGGATCCCAACAATCTTCGTTCAGTTAGTCTGACATCAATACCAGGAAAGATTCTGGAGCAGATCATTAAACAGAGAGTCTGTGAACATCTAGACGGCAATTCCATAATCACAAAAAGTCAACACGGGTTTCAGAGAAACAAGTCATGCCAGACAAATGTGTTTTTGTTTTTTTGGTAAAATTACCAGCTTGGTAGACAAAGGGAATACTGTTGATATAGAATATCTCGATTTCAGTAAGGCCTTCGACAAGGTTCCCCATGACATTCTTGCAAACAAGCTAGTGAAATGTGGACTAGACAAGGCAACTGTTACATGGATTTGTGATTGGTTGACTGGCCAAATCTACACGGTGTTCAGCAATAGGTCCTACTCATCCTGGAGAGAAGTAACCAGTGGGGTCCCACAGGGTTCTGACCTGGGCCCAGTGCTATTTGACATCTTTATCATTGACTTGGAAGACAGTATTAGGGGCATGCTTATCAAATTAGGAGGAATACCTAATACCCCAGAAGACAGGATCAAAATTCAAGAAGACCTGAATAGATGAGAAAGTGATGGAAGTAATTGTGCCACTCTATTTTGCTTTTGGTCAGGCCTCACCTGGAATACTGGGTCCAGTTTTGGGCCACAATTCAAAAAGGATGTTGACAAATTGGAGCGTGTCCAAAGGAGGATGACCAAAATGGTGAAGGGTCTGAAAACTGTGCTTTATGAAGAAAGACTTAGGGAGCTGGAGATGTTTAGCTTGGAGAAGAGAAGGTTAAGGGGTAATATGATAGCCCTTATTAATTATTTGAATGGGTGTCATATTGAGGAGGGAGCAAGTTTGTTTTCTTCTGCTCCAGAGACTAGAAAATGGAACAATGGATGCAAGCTCCAGGAACAAAGATTTCACCTCAACATTAGGAGGAACCTAAGAGCTATTTGACAGTGGAACACGCTCCCTCAGAGAGTGGTGGAATCTCCTTCTTTGGAGGTTTTTAAATAGAGGCTGGATGGCCATCTGTCAGGGATGCTTTGATTGTGGTTTCCTGCATGGCAGGGGGTTAGACTGGATGGCCTTTGTGGTCTCTTCCAACTCTATGATTCTATGATTTTTCTATGGTTTTTCTAATAACAACCTGTCTGGCAATTTTGAGGGGGGCCCTCCTTAAAAACTGAGGACCTTGTGTGAAGCAATGCATTAAATGAAAACAACAGAGAAGGAAATGTACCTTAATATACAGGGTGTAATGTCAGTCAGATTTTTCTACAGAGGTCGCTGCTGTTCTTAAATATATTAGGGACAAGATTCCTAGTCTTGAGAACAATTTGTAATGCACTTATGCGACCTTCCCAGCAATCCTGTTGTCTATGTCCTTACCTATATTCCCGGAGAATGAATTCATACTGATACTTTCTTTTCATCTATCAAAAAAGAACCAGTAAAACCAGAGGAATGAAGGTTACCACCTTAAGAACTTGAAACGGTATGGTCCATTTAGAATGGGAAAATTTGCAGCTTACGGTGTTCACAGCGTGATCAAAAAAATGTCTATAAATTATCATTTGTTTGATGACAATATTTTTCCTGCTGTTCTGGGTAAACTCCTAACATAATTTAGTTTGTATTTCTTATTCCATTTATTTTTACACAGATTTCACACATTTACACAGATGCTCTCAACTGATACACTCTGATTACTCTTTACAGATTTCTGTACATGTGAATTTCTCTTGACATATAATGTTATTCCCTTTCATTTTCTGCCTGTTCTATGTTTTTTGAGGAAGTTATACCCTTTAATTGTTATATTCCAATCATGGGAGTCATGCCTCCAAGTCTCTGTTAGAGTCATATTCATACTCAAACCAAGTTCATATTTTTTGTAGACTTGCTATCGCTACAGAGAAGCCAGGAGGGGTGGAGAAGCAGTGTAGATTTGCCACCTTGATTTTGCATTGTATACATCCCTTTACTTTCTGCTGTTCACTCCTTGAGGACACTATTGGAGTATAAGGTCTGTTACAGACTGCCAAAATAAAGCTGCTTGGGGTCTCTTTGGAGGTATGCTGTTTAAATGATGCATGCATCCTAAGAATCCGGAAGCGGCACCAAAGCTGCCCTCCAGTGCTTAGGAATGGAGTGTGGCTTTGGCGCGACCTCCAGACTCTTAGGACCCATGCATCATTTAAATAGCATACCTCCAAAGAGACCCAAAGCAGCTTTATTTTGGCAGTCTGTAACAGGCCTAAGAAAACATGCAGGATTCCACCGACAAGGAATTGCACCAGGACACACTGTTTCCGCAACCAGCATGTCATATTGTTGGAGCATTTTTTTTCTACTTGATAATTACTGCCTTCCTCCTGAATGCTTTTTTTAGCATTTTGAAAAATCCACCTCCTCTGCCCTTATCACTGTGTGACTTTTGCTGTTTTTTATAGGTTACAGATCGTCAATTATTAGCCAAAACAGTCACTGTTAAGAGCTTGTCATGTATGTTTTGTAACTAAAGATAGAAACATAAATACCAAAGATTCAATTCAGCGACATTTAAAAGAAGCTCGGTTCATTCAGGGCAAGTCTAAGGAGTGACTAAAGGGATAGTTAAATTAATATATTAGGCTAGTAATATGAAACAAACGCTTGAAATGTTTTGCTTTTAAATGCCTAGAGGTGAGGTGGGAAAGTTGCTATGGGAATCTAATTGCGAAGACACTAGTGGAAAAAGATACACAATCTTGTGCCTCTCTCAGTGCTGACTGAATCTGAAATCTTCTTTGCCTTTTCTCTGCTTCCAGAACGTGTTCCCCAGACAGATGATCGGCTAAGTCCCTGCTTGTAAATCCTGATAGCACAAAGGATCATTATCATTTATCAAACTCAGGAATGTAGATAATGGGCCTGTTAATGCAAAAGAAAGAGGAGGCTATTTACTATTGCAGTAAGGAAGTCTACCTCACTGCCTTGACTGTTTCCACTGGCTTTCAGAGAAGGAAAGGGGTGGTGAGGAGTGGGGGGACTACTTAATATTCCAGATATAACTGATGCTCAGGTTCAGCTAAGGTCAATGTAAAGCCAAAATCTAGCTTACAAAGGTCAAATAAATACAGCAAACACAAACACCCAAAGAGCACAGTTGTGGGATATGACAAGATCCAATCCGTGTTTTCTCAGAAGAAAACCCCATTTCCATTTCGATAAGGCATATTGCTAAGTAGGTCTGTAAGAAGCACAGTCACCTGAGAAGAAATCCCAAGGCACTCAGTGGGATTCCTTTCCAAATACAGATGCATGAGTTTGTGCAGCCTTGGACTCTGACTTCTGGAGCATAGTTACAGTTTAAATATTAGCATTCAAAAGGAAGCCGACACTCTTTCTTTGGAAAATAAAACTGTGACATCTGCTGCACTGCCTACAGGCAGGACCGGCTCATCCATATAGGTGAACTAGGAAGCCACCTAGGAAGGCAACATTTAGGGGCGGCTTGGCAGCTTTTTTGGGTACATTTTTTTGTGTAATTAAACAATATTAAAGTGAAAACTCATTACAGCAAGCAATGTAAAAGCAAGCTACCGTATGACAGTTTCTTTGTACTATGGCCAAAACATAAATGTGCACCCCTTGTGTCTGTGGTATGGTCACATGGTACATCATCCGCCTTGCGCATGCACCTTAAATGTAACCTCAAGGTCAACAGCCCCTCTCCTCCCTATGAGGAACGCCTTAGGGAGCTGGGTATGTTTAGCCTGGAGAAAAGAAAGTTAAGAGGTGATATGATAGCCCTATTTAAATATTTGAAGGGATGTCATATTGAGGAGGGAGCAAGCTTGTTTTCTGCTGCTCCAGAGACTAGGACCCGAAGCAATGGATGCAAGCTGCAGGAAAAGAGATTCCACCTCAACATTAGGAGGAATTTCCTGACAGTAAGGGCTGTTCGACAGTGGAACACACTTCCTAGGAGTGTAGTGGAGTCTCTCTCCTTGGAGGTCTTCAAACGGAGGCTGGATGGCCATCTTTCGGGGATGCTTTGATCTGGATTTCCTGCATGGCAGGGGGTTGGACTGGATGGCCCTAGTGGTCTCTTCCAACTCTATGATTCTATGATTCTGCAACACGGAATGCCAGTCGTCAGTCAACTTGAGTTTACTGTTTACAACAAACAGGGGATAGGGGGGCGCACAAAGGCAAATCTATGTCACTGAGTTCTATCAGGATCCTTTTCTACGTTTTCTCTTTCTACATCTGTTTCTGATACCTGCTTCTCTTTCTCTTTCTCTCTCTCTCCCCACCTCCACCTAGTTTCGAGGAAAAGACAGATGACTTTTCTCAGATATCTGAAGTTATCACTTGTAGATGGCTTTTGAACTTATGCCAAGGATGGCATAAAATTAGGAACTTAAAGCTGTAGATTGCCACCACATTTTGCGCATACACACACACATGCACATACACCACCTATGTTGTATTGCTATCACCTATGTTGTATTGTGACAAGGACACATCCTTATGTAGTAGGAGATAGTTCATATACAGTGCTCCCTCGGGTTACGAAATTAATTCGTTCCGCCGCGGCGTTCGTAACCCGATGCATTTCGCAAGCCGAAAAGGGCTTTCCGTTAGCGCTGGCAAGCCGCGCGTTTGAATTTCGCGCCGAAAAAAAATTCGTAACCCGAAAAAACCTTCGTATCCCGGAACAGTTTTTTCCAATGGAACTTTTTCGTATCCCGGAAATTTCGTAACGCGATCAATTCGTATCCCGGGGTACCACTGTATGTTCAAAAGGGACAGTTTTTGAGCTTATGAAGATGCCTTTTAAAAAGCCAGAGTCCATCCCCGTGAGACAATCTCCCAAAATAGCTTCATAAAGTTCTCAAAGCAGATGCTTTCCCCAATCCTGCTGGCTCTTTCAATGGGGGGTAACAGAGACTTCACCCCAGTAGGTTCTTTCTGCATATTGTAGGCTCTATAGTCTATATTTTGGAGAGTAATATCAATCAGTTTTCTTTGTTCTTATCCTAAGATGGAAAACAATATGAAGACTAAATTACTTTATAAAAATATATCACCTGATAAAGCCCAGGTACTGATTTATGGAAAAGCAAATATCAGTATGTGAAGCATAAATAAGGTTAATGTGTTGAAATAAAGAAGTGCTTTTGTGAAGCCCAGGTTTCCCATTAGATGAACCCAGTGACACAGAGTCACTACCAGCATGCTGATTGCCTCTTTGGATGACATTTCACAGATGAGTTGCAAAGTCATTTGTTTCATTCCCCAGAATTTAAACATGAGAACAAAATGGCCAATTCACACAGATGAGTAGCACATTTTCTACACACTAAAATCAGGGTGTGTCATGCAATTCTAATGAGGTTGACCCAAACACAGGACTACTGGAAGTTATTTTGCTCCCTTTGTGGACATTCCTACTTACTCTCCTCCCTGCTATGGTAATATGTATTATTATTTACATTTTTGGCCCTCTTATTATAAATAACAGAATAATGCCCAATCATCTGCCAGATTAAAGAAACATCCAAACTGGCACCAGACAATGAGGATTTCCCAACTTTTGAAAACCTTTTACAGACTTCGCTGCTCTTTCACGTTCTGTCTTATTAATTTTCTCAAAAAAGTACTGTATATTAATTTGAGAATCTTATTAAAGAGAAGTATATCCATGTTTATACATGTATATACAAGCATATACAATGAAATGCACAGATATAGGATGGGGAACACCTGGCTTAAGGAAACAACATGTGAAAGGGATCTAGGAGTCCAAGTAGACCACAAGTTGAACATGAGTCAACAGTGCGATGCGGCAGCTAACAAGGCCAATGCGATTTTAGCCTGCATCAATAGAAGTACAGTGTCTAGATCAAGGGAAGTAATAGTGCCACTATATTCTGCTCTGGTCAGGCCCCACTTGGAATATTGTGTCCAGTTCTGGGCACCACAATTCAAAAAGGACATTGAGAAACTGGAGCGTGTCCAAAGGAGGGCGACTAAAATGGTGAAGGATCTGGAAACCACGTCCTATGAGGAACGTCTTAGGGAGCTGGAGATGTTTAGCCTGGAGAAGAGAAGGTTAAGAGGTGATATGATAGCCCTGTTTAAATACTTAAAGGGATGCCATATTGAGGAGGGAGCAAGCTTGTTTTCTGCTGCTCAAGAGACTAGAACGCGGAGCAATGGATGCAAGCTGCAGGAAAAGAGTTTCCACCTCAACATTAGGAAGAAATTCCTGACAATGAGGGCTGTCCGACAGTGAAATACACTTCCTCAGAGTGTAGTGGAGTCTCCCTCCTTGGAGGTCTTCAAACAAAGGCTGGATGGCCATCTGCTGGGAATGCTTTGATTTGGGTTTCCTGCATAGTAGGGGGTTGGACTGGATGGCCCTTGCGGTCTCTTTCAACTTTATTATTCTATGATTCTATGGCCTGTTACAGACTGCCAAAATAAAGCTGCTTTGGGTCTCCTTGGAAGTATGCTATTTAAATGATGCATGCATCCCAAGAATCTGGAAGCTGCACCAAAAGCTGCACTCCAGTGCTTAGGAATGGAGTGTGGCTTTGGTATGACCTCCGGACTCTTAGGACCCATGCATCATTTAAATAGCATACCTCCAAAGAGACCCGAAGCAGCTTTATTTTGGCAGTCTGTAACAGGCCTATGATATTTTAATTCTATGACTAGTTTAATCACAGTTTAACACCTCTTGTTACCTAAACTGTAGAGGGTCCTGACAGGACACCCACAAATTGTACTCAATGGGGAAATTGATTTAACTCAGTGGGAGGCAATGTGAACCCAGGGTCTCAGCCTTTGTATAATGGTTTGAAACCTAGAGGACTCTAGAGGCAGTTTTCCAAATTAACTCGTAGTTTATTTTAAAAAGGGAGTTCACAAACACTAGCACATTCTTTCACGTGCACATACACACAAGAACTAACAATGCAAAGGTGGGAGATAATAGTGACTTTCAGGGTGGCTAAGAGGTAAAACTCTACCAATCTGAAGTGTACTTCCCATTGCAGGATTACTGGAATGAGGATGGCTCAATAACCACCTGCGACTTGGGAGGTTGATGGAGGTTGGTTGGGAGTGGACAACTACAGAGGTGTCCAGCTGAAATTGAACAGAGATTCTGCCCTGCTTCAAATTAGACCAATTTGCTAGTGTCTGGGCACATATATTTATCGCAAGGATTGTGTTCTAAGGGCAGTGTTTCAGGTGCTGAAAAGCTTAAGAAATATTCCCAGGGGAGAGGAACAGAGTGCAATATGCAAGAACGTCAGGACAATGAATGAGAATGTCCTCAGACAAAAATAATTTCATTCCCAGAAGGAAACTCCCTTTGTCTGATGTATGCAAACAATCTCCAAGTCCAGATCACCACCACCATTCTCCTTAGTGAAGGGATTATGTTCATTTTGATCTGAAGCGGTCTTATTTGAGCGCCTCTGGCTTCTCCAGTGCTGAGCCATCCGGATGTCCCAATATGGTATGGCTTGTCTCCTGTGTTGGGGAGCCCTTTAGTGACTACACACCAGCAACCTTCCTTTTTGATATTACTTTGATACCAAGGATCAAAAAAGGGGTAACTGAGGGCTGGATCCCGGGTTACACTTTTTGTATATGTTTGCTTTATATTTGCTTTTATAGTATCTGTATTTGTTCTCATTTTTCAAAGCTGCCTGAAGAACCATTTTAGGGGGAAAAGTGGGTTATAAATGAACTAATTCTTATCTACAGTAAACAAACATGTGATGTGGGGCTGAGCAATAATTCCAAGCCTCTTCTTCCGGAGTCATCCTCCAGGCTGCAACTAAAGCACTGAAACTCTGTGCCTAGGATTGCCATATCAAGTCCCCCATATCCAGGTTTGCATATTATGCCAATTAATAATATGCATTCTGATTATGCAAATTAAACACATTAATCATTGCACTTTTTCTACCATTATTTTTCAACTTCAGCACCACTACCAAGATAAGTGCTTTCTCCCCCACCCCATCAAGTTGGTGTGAAGAGAAGGTGGTCTTCAAGCAGCCCCAGAGAGCAAAGAACCTTCCTTTACTCTCTTCAGGCTGTTTGGAAGCCAAGTTCCACAATGCTATCTAGCCTTAGGCTCAGATCACCAGCACCAGCACCACACAACACAAGGCCATCTCTGCTTGCCCCCTTTACTTTTCTGCCTTCTAGGCCTGTTGGGGGAAGTGGGGGACAAAATAGGGGGGAAAAAGATGGCAATGATACCAATGTGCAAAGAGAGCCTGCAGGGTGAGATGTGACTCTTGCCAATGCCAGTCTTCTAACATGGTTTCATGATTCATCACCAATGCCCCATTTTAATCTACCTATCAACCTGTAATGAAGGAGAATTCCAGGATTTACTGCTTCACCTGGCCAAGCTGGGACACATTTTAGTCCCTTCAATCGTATCTTCCAGGTTTTCTGGGACAAATGGCAACACTATCTGTGCCCTCAATCTGGATATTGTGGCTGATGCATCAAATGATATGGAAAGTCCAGGGGGATCAGCAGGACCACATTCTCCTGTTCTCCCAGCACAAGTCATCCTCCCAGACAATCTATGATAAAATGAGGATTGAAAATAGACTGAAACCAGCATTCACATTGGCCTGTTACAGACTGCCAAAATAAAGCTGCTTTGGGTCTCTTTGGAGGTATGCTGTTTAAATGATGCATGCATCCTAAGAATCCGGAAGCTGCACCAAAGCTGCACTCCAGTGCTTAGGAATGGAGTGTGGCTTTGGCGCGACCTCCGGACTCTTAGGACCCATGCATCATTTAAATAGCATACCTCCAAAGAGACCAGAAGCAGCTTTATTTTGGGCAGTCTGTAACAGGCCATAGTCACTCTCATCTGAGTGACTGGTTTTACATGACAAGCATCTGCTTGAGCTCCCTGCCCCAGAACAGGATTATTTGCATCTGGCTGAGAATTTTGCTGATTCAGTGGGTATACAGAACAGTTCTTCAAACTACCCCCTTGTATTTTATTTTTACAAAACAGTTTCTATGTCACATTTCTGCACCAAAAGCAGCCTTACAACACCAAAAGTGGTTTAAAATAAACAAGTTAAAATAAATTAAACCAAGATATCAGAAATGGCAACAACAGTATAATGAAGAGAGGAAACAAAATAATTAATTTAAACAAATAAATCAAAAAAGTTTTAACATGTTGCCTCAGTTGATGGGGAGCCAGCTAAACCTTTCTACAGCCGGAGTTCTACAATTTAGGAGGCTTCAATAGAAAAACAGTGTCTCTCTATCCAACTGTTCCTGCTTCTGAGGGACAAGCGCCTGGCAGCTTTATCTCCTGAAGCCAGCTTGGCGGTTCAGGGGTGGGCAACTTTATTAATCTCTCCAGTGTTTCCTTGGAGAATATAATGTTTTAGCAGCCACAATGGACCAGAGCCAACGCCAATAGCAGACAAGCTATGGATAGGACCATGTTTCTTTCTCCTTCAGCAATTCTTTTTCTTCCTTCTGTCCCCCCCCCCCCCCCGGTATTATCAGAAAAAGAGCTTTGTGGTTTTATCACTGGGGAGGGTGGGATTGGCTCTCCCCCTTGGGGTGGTGGGTTTTGACTGAAGAGTATGAAGAGAGAGAGAGGAGCCAGACCCAACTTGAAGGAATCCCTCCCATATACTGCTGAAAAGGAACCTTCATGGTGACCACCAATGTTTTGTTTTCATAGAGATGAAACACTCATTCCAAAAGAGGCGGAAACCCTAACATTGGCTCAATGTCTCCCTAAGAGCATTCCCATCTTTGGGATTTACATTTCAGTTTTTCAGTTTACCTCCAATCCATCACTGTTCTCAGACTATGGAGCTTATCACATGAACTTTAAAAGCATTTCAAGCCTCCCGGGCTGCAGATGGGACATGGGATGGAGGCAAGGATTATCGCATGCTAAATCGCTGCCTAATCGCCATCCAGCCATGCTCCGACAACACTTTTTAGAAGTCGTAAGCTTTCCAAATTCTGAAAAGTGAAGGTGGAGCATGGCTGGGACCCGGGCTGATGCCGGGCAGCGATTTAGCATGCGATAATCCACGCTTCCATCCCGTGTCCCAGCTCCAGCCTGGGAGGCTTGAAATCCTTTTACAGTTCTTGCAATAAGCTCCTATGTTTTACTAATTAATACTTACTCTAGAGAAGTGGGAAAGGTACTCCAGAGAATGTTAAATCCTCTTCTCCCCTAACTTTTCTCCCAATTGGATTGCCTATTCTGTGAAGCTACTTTTATCTCAGCAAGAACTAAAAGACACAGGGGAAACCAGATGGTTGTTTTGAAAGCATTCTATATTGCATCGAAGGTTTTTTCCTCTCCTTTCACACACAACTTCACAGCATGTCAATCAGTTTCAGCCTGTATTCCCTCTCCAGACTCCAAATGGTCCATGTTCTAAGAATATTCCCATGTTCTAAGAATGATCCAATATGACTTATTAACATCATTGATCAAAGTGGTTCTCACCCCATATATATTTATAAAGGAGGTGCACTTATTCTATTTCTTCCCACCCTACCTATTTGATGACACCTCCCTGAGACCAGAATCAACTGCTTCCTTCTCCCTTACTCTTCCCTCCCTATCACTAAGCAACTAGCATTTGTCATACAAACATGAAGACAATTACTGCAAGTTTAAAAAGCAAAGCAATTCTAGCACAACTGTTTTGAAGCTGAGAATCTGGTTTTCATCACCACCAATATAAATATGTGAGTGATTGACTACATGATTTAGTTAGGCAGTACAGTGGGTTCCAGGTTCCATGGATACCAAAATCCAAGTCACATTAAACACAATAGCATAGTGAAATGCCACCCTATAGGACAGTGGTTTTCAATCTTCCTAATGCTGCGACCCCTTAATACAGTTCCTCATGTTGTGGTGACCAAACCCATGAAATTATTTTCATTGCTACTTCATAACTGTAATTAAATAGGTGTTTTCCAATGGTCTTAGGTGACCCCCATGAAAGGGTCATTCGACCCCCAAATGGGTCCCAACCCACAGGTTGGGAACCACTGCTATAGTAGGACTGCCTTTTAGGGTGTCACCTGGTGCAGGCCACACCACCGCACACCCCCAGTGACACCACTACCCTGGGTACATACATGAAACACAATGTTAAATCTTCCTTTGGGTTGGCTATATGTACTATACTGTAATGTACAGATTAATGCTATAATATTGTGTACTATACTATGCAATGCTGTCAAACACTGCCAGCATGCTCTACACCCCTACACCATATTTTCATATTTGATATTTAGCATCAAGCATGTTTTGAGAGGTCATGATTGTGTCTGTAACACTAGGAAGTTACACATGTGAGAAGGAACATTGACCCAAGGACATGTGGGAGACCTAGATAATATTGAAATAAAAGTTAAATGGGTTTTCTGCTTACTTCATGCTCCCTCAGTCTTTCCACGTATCCTCTTGCAATGGAGACTGAGTTCCATTGCAAAACAGTTAAAGACTATACCTGCACTTCACCCCATTTTGTGTTCACCTTTGCCACCTAACTATCCTGGTTGTCTCAAATCCTACCAATATTTTATCTCTCCGGAGTTAAAGCCATCAGTTATTTCAGAGTCCTTTGTCAATTCCATGGAAAAACCATCAAAGCTTTGTCACACCATGATAGCATCACATAACCCTCAAGGCTATGAAATCAGGTATAAGCATCAGCCCCAGACATAGCCACCTCCTACTCACAATTTGCCCATGGACTCTGTGTGCACAAAAGATCCCTCTCACTCAATGTGTCACCCTCAGACACTGTTTGGGCCACTCTCTGTCTTCTGTGGACCCTCTCGCTCTTCAGGACCCCCTCTAATTCCCAACTTGTCTCTATCCAACCTTCCACTCTTTCCTTTCTGTTAACTTCATATGGTTCTTAAGGTTACATTGGTTTGTGTATCTGGATACACCTTTGCACATTTCTAAATAAAACTCTCTTATTCAATGAAAGTGGAATCTCTCTGCAGTTAGTACTCATATACACATGTCCTTAAGTAATTCACCTCTCACAGGCCTCCTTTTCAGCTAATAATTCCTCCAAAATACCAAGGAGATGCTGATACTGTTGGTGGGGACCTCAGGTTACCCCCCACCTTTTAGAGTAACCACACTTAAAACTAAGAAATAACAAACAATGCAAAACAATACTGAAGCACTGTGTACTCTTGGACATGATCAGCGATTTCAAATGTGACATGTAGTTTGGGCTTTAAAGGAGGGTTGCAGGACGGGACACCATATTGCCTGCTATAGCTTTTCTATGCAATTGCCTATACTGAATAGAGTCATTCCTCCCAAGAGACTTATGATACTAATGCCCACTTTTATGACTATATATGTAGTAAAGATCACCACACAAAGAAGAAATAAAATATTTACCATGATTAATAGTTTTCTACATCAATTCTCATAAGAGAATAAGAGTAAACATAAAGCATACAAGTGTGTTCATAGCCACCTGTCAACTTATGGAGATCCATAAATTTCATAGGGGTTTCTTAGGCAAGGAATAATCAGATGTGGGGTGTCATTATTTTCCTCTGAAATATAGCCTACAGTACCTGGTATTCTTCACTGAAGATAAAAGCAAGAGTTCCTCTATTTAGGGATTTTTCTAAATTAGGTGTGCTTCTTGAGCAAACTGCATATTCTCAAACACAAGAGCATCCCCATATCCAGCTAGCTGTGCTCTTAAACTCCCCATTTTTATTTTTATCGAATGGAAGGAAAGAACAGAGAAACAGCATCAAGACAACTTTAACTGTTTCTATGACAATGC
The DNA here is from genome assembly GCF_019175285.1 of Sceloporus undulatus. Classification (NCBI taxonomy): domain Eukaryota; kingdom Metazoa; phylum Chordata; class Lepidosauria; order Squamata; family Phrynosomatidae; genus Sceloporus; species Sceloporus undulatus. The sequence continues at coordinate 225,398,001 of NC_056523.1, forward strand.
TGGAGAGGCACTTTACATCTGCTGAAAGAAATAAAAAATAACTCAAATGAGAGGCTATAGCTCCTTGGTACACATCCACTTTGCTGTAGCTTCCAAGGAGAAGGGGTAACCCTTACTCCACGCCAACATGATTCATGAATGTGCCCATGTGTTCTTTGACAACACAAACATGGGGATTTACCTCATAGGATTTAATTGGTGCCAGTCTCTGAATATAGAGGGGACTGTGTCACCTCATATCTCATACCACAGTCCAGTGTTCAAACCATTACACCATGCTTTAGCCAAAAGTGTTACATTTATCTTTAGCATTAGGGAAATCTTGCTCTGTTTCTTGTCTGCTCTGTAAAAATGCCATACAGACATTCTGTAACACAGTAAAACCTTACCTGCCATGCCTCGACCTTCTTGATGTCTGCACAAGACCCATTGGTGAACAGGCCTTTCCCGGGGATACAGGTGTAGATGTCCTGCAAAGCATGGGCAATTGAGTATACTGCCAAGTACACGTTGTAAGATATCCTCAGGTGAGTGTAATCCATGTAAGGGGTCTCCACACTGGTGATGTTTTCCTCCCCTGTACATGGGGGGCGGAAGCCAGCTGTGCCATTTCCAGGTCTAGTGCCTTCTTCATGGCCCTTATGGAAGGACATAGAACCTGGATGATTCTTGTTTCCTTCCGGCAGGTAGCAGTTAAAAGTCTCCTCCCAAAACTCTTTGATAAATCCATTGTTAGCTGATTTCTTAGGATGCACCTTCTGCAGAAAGTCACGAAAGCCAGGGATCTGTCCTGCCTTTAGAGCAAATCCGATGGTGCCACCCATAACATGAAAGAACTGTGGCATGGCTATTAGTGAAGAGCTGGCCCAGGCTTCACTTGCCAGCCAAATCCGGCCAGTGATGTTACGTGTGACAATCTCCTTGATCAGTGGTTCCAAGTCTGGGCCACTAGAGAAGACAACAATCACCTTTGCTGTGGAATTCTGGATGACTTTCACCACCTGCTGAATCTGGTCCTCAGGCAAGTACTGGGCAATGAGCTCACTGAAGTCAATACAGATATTTCTCTCCTCTGTCTCTTCTCTGAACTTTTCGATCCCTGGTCTGCCATAATTGTCATCGGCTGCAATGGTACCCACCCAGTTCCAGCGGAAGTACTCAACAATATCTGCCATGGCAGTGGCCTGATGTTCATCATTGGGTATGGTACGCAGGAAAGATTTATATTCATTCCTGTTGCTCAGGAGGCGGCTGGATGAAGCATAACTAACCTGGGAGAGAGGACAAAGAATAAGCAGTAACACATAGTCAAGGAAATGGAATAAAAATAAGCAAAGCAAAAGCCATTCTGAAAGTTTTTGTTTGCTTTTGGCATCTTGGTATTTTTTAAAAAAAATAAAATTTAGTTTTTTGTGGGGTTTTCGGGCTATTTGGCCATGTTCTAGAAGAGTTTCTTCCTGACTCTTCTAGAACATGGCCACATAGCCTGAAAAACCCACAAAAAACTATGGATGCCGGCCATGAAAGCCTTGGACTTCACAATTAAAATTTATTTTAAAAATACAGTAAAATTTACAGAAATTAAAATGAAAAAAGAAATACAAATTTGATAGGAAAAGTAAAAGAAAAGAGAAAGAAACACAAATGTTTATAAATAATAGGAAAGAGATAAATGCATATACAATTAGCCTTTTGTATCCACAGATTCTGCATCTTTGGATTCAACCATCCATTCAACCATCCATTTTTTTAAAATAAATTCTCCAAAGCAAACCTCAATTTTGCCATTTTATACAAGGGACATCATTTTAATATCCCACTGTATTTAATGGGACTTGAGCAGCCACAGATTTTGGTATCTATGGTGGGTCCAGGAACCAAAGCCCAGTGGATACCAGGGGCCTACAGTATTTTTCTGCTTCCTACTTTTTTGTACCATCTAGTCTGACTGAGTAAGACTTCTGGAGAAACAGAAAGCTTGATCACTTATCTGCCATTTTGGATGGCCATGAAGAGCCCCAGTGTCAGAGTAAAAGCTACAGGAGACATAAATTCTCAATGGAAAATCCCAATACAGGATTCAAAGCACTTAAGGAGAAGGGCAAGCAAACTCTTGATTATATAAGGGTTCTGATTATGTGAAAGCCTATTTACAAGCAGCTTCTTGTTCTTAGCCTTTATCCCTATAGATATCTGTACCACGTGGATACCCAACACATGAGAATATACACTGGTAAAAAGACCCTTTCTCACAATTAATGAATGCCTTTGTTCAAAATACCATTCTAATTCTGAATCAGATCTAGGTTCTACTGCTAACTTCAATGCTGCAGCATTTTTATACTTCTACATAATTAAACATCCAGCTGTCTCGGTGTTTAACAAAGCAAATACTGGAGAGCATCAATGCAGTTCACAGGTAACATAGCTCAAGATGCCCAAAGGATAGTCTGTTTGCAGTCATTATGTATAGGTTCTACATTACAGTCGGCCCTTCTTATACACGGATTTAAGCATACACAGTTTGAAAATGTTCCAAAAAAGTATAAATTTACCTTGATTTTCCATTTTTTATAAGGGACGCCATTTTCCTATGTCATACACGGATTTTGTTATACACGGGGGATCTTGGAACCAAACCCCAGCGTATAACAAGGGTCCACTGTATTAATAAACAGGCTATCTTTTGAGCATCTTGAGATACGTCTCTTGTCTCTGTTCTAAGAGTCAAGGTGAATCATGGGTGATGCTACCAGCCTTCCTCACTGAATGATATGCTTTAGTGGCCAATTCACTATACAGGTACTTATGCACTTACGAAATCCATCACACTCTTCGTCTCAATAACTATTTCAGTTATCAACTCCATAAGATCAAGAATCACAGTAAGAATCACAGCATTATTCTGTCCCCTACCTTGCTCCATGGGGAGAGGCAGGTAAGAAATAATAATAATAATAATAATAATAATAATAATAATAATAATAATTTCTAGGGCACTTTTCCCCAAGGTTCATAATTCTACGCTCCTCCTTTTATTGGCTTTTCAAAGACAATTCAAACATTTTTTGGCCTTCAGTTAGGTTGGCTGCTTCACTTGTTCAGTGCATTTGGGAAAGGGAGATCTTTTTTCTTGGCTGTTTGTAATTATTTGGGGGAAGGTGATTGTACACTACTTTGAGTGTATGGAACAGTTGCTGGCAAGTAGTTTTAACATATTTATTATTTATTTTCTTATTTATTGCAGTTATATCCCACCTTTCTCCTGAAATGGGAGCCAAGATGGCTTGTTGTTGTTGTTGTTGTTGTTGTTGTTGTTGTTGCGTGCATTCAAGTCATTTCCAACTTATGGCAACCCTATCATAGATTTTCTTGGCAAGATTTGTTCAGAGGAGGTTTGCCTTTGCCTTCCACTGAGGCTGAGAGCATGTGATTTGCCAAAGGTCACCCAATGGGTTTCATGGCTGAGTTGGGAATCGAACTCTTACAATAGCTTTAAAAAAACCAAAACTCTACTAATGTATAAATAAAAAACACATAGCTCTTGTACATTAATTTCTAGAAACAACTCTTCCAGGGACAGTATGTCATATTGAATGTCCTCCTTAAATATAGAGGCACTAATGTCAAATCTGAACAAATGTTCCATTAGATGCATAGATATGACAATAAAAAAAAGTGATTCACAAGTTAAATATCTCTGTAAGTTTAGCAACAAGGCAAGGAGCTTGACTTGGGCCAACTCATCTCCACCGTGTGATAATAAATAGTTTATTAGGTAAATAACCAAAGTAATAACAGCAATGAAGATAGAAAGCTATTGGGAGGTATCCAGTTAGTTGCATAGTGTATTGATTATCTGCCAGCTGGACAGGGGTGAAGCATGTACACTCAGTGTGTCAAGCTGCTAAACTTCAGGAAAACATTTGTTTTCTTGAAGTCAAAGTTACTGACCCAGAGAGGTTGAGCGAGCCAAAGATACTGGGTAAGATCCTGTTGTGTTAACTACGCTGGAGTAATTACACTGATGTAGGTTGCAGTGACAGTGCTACAGTAGCAGGAGTAGAAAGACTGCAGCTGCAATGCTGTATAGGAAGAAGGGTGCTTTGTTGGAAAAAGAACAGTGGCCTTTGTTGGAAAAAGAAGGCTACTGTTTACAAGCTGCCTATTTGTGGTATAGTTAGATAAGAGCAGCCTCTTATCTAACTATACCACATTCCTGGATTTTCTAGATTCTGGACTCAACTCTGAACCTGGTTGCCCAGATTTCAGCAGTGGCCAAGACTGCATTAATGCAACTAAAACTAGTGCGCCAACTGTGCCTATTCCTTGAGACATCAGATGTGGCTACAGTGACACATGCTTTGATTAGAATCATAGAACTGTAGAGTTGGAAGAGACCACAAGGGCCATCCAGTCCAATTCCCTGCCATGCAGGAACTCTCAATCAAAGCATTTTCGACAGTTGGCCATCTAGCTTCTGTTTAAAGACTTCCAAGGAGGAAAACGCCACCACACTCCGAGGGAGTGTGTTCCACTGTTGAACAGCCCTTATTGTCAGGAAGTTCCTCCTAATGTTGAGGTGGAATCTCTCATCCCATGTGGACTACTGTAATGTACTCTATGTGGAGCTTTCTTTGGTAACTGTCCAGAAACTTCAGTGGGTCTAGAACGCTGCAGCCAGAATGCTGACCAGGGCCAGTTATAGGGAGCATGTAGCTCCATTGCTGAAACAGCATAACTGGCTACCGGTTCATTTCTGGGCACAATTCAAAGTGCTGATCATGATCTATAAAGCACACATGAACCAGCTAAAGCAGTGAGATCTTCAAGAGAAGGCTTTCTCTTAGTCCCACCACCATCACAAGCTTGCTTGCTTGGTGAGGACTCAAGAGAGAGCCTTCTCTGTAGCTGCTCCCAACCTCTGGAACTCTCTTCCACAGTGGCAAAGTGGCTAAATGCCGCTACTGCAGCCACAGCATTGTGAGTTTGATCCCAGGGCTCCAAGGCTGACTTAGCCTTCCATCCTTTTGTAGGTTGGTAAAATTACCTAGCTTGTTGGCGGCAACTGGTTTACACATTGTAAACTGCTTCGAGAGTGCCGTGTTCACTATGAAGCAGTATCGAGATGCTATAAATGTTAGGCTGGCCTCCTCCCTGCTGGCCTTTCGCTGGCAAGTAAAAACATTTTAATGTGAACTCGAAGGCTTTCATGGCCGGCATCCATAGTTTTTTGTGAGTTTTTCGGGCTATGTGGCCATGTTCTAGAAGAGTTTGTCCCTGACATTTCCCCAGCATCTGAGGCTGGCATCTTCAGAGAATGAAAATGCCAGCCACAGATGCTGGTGAAACATCAGGAATAAACTCTTCTAGAACATGGCCACACAGCTTGAAAAAGCCACAAAAAACTATAAAAACATTTTTATTCAGACAAGCTTTTTTTAAAAAAAAATCATGACTGGGTGTTTTTTATATAGGTTAGATGTTTTAGCTTATGTGCTTTTAACTTTTGTATGTTTTAGTCTTCATTTTATGCTGTTTTAACTGGGTTAGTTTAATTGCTATTTTGAAAATTGTTTTTAAAGTGCTCTTGTTGTGTGAGCCACCTTGGGTCCCTTTTTGGGAGAAAGCTGGCATAAAAATAAATAAACAAATAAAATAATTAGGTAAACAAAAGCCTCTCCTAGAAATAAAACAGCCTGGGTGGATATGGTGAAATTACTCCTCCACCCTGTCACGTTTTTGTTATTATTTTCCCCCCAAAGAAGATGATCTCCAAGAGCTTCAAGGGCTTTATGCAGCCTGCAGTCCACACTTTCTCCACTCATGGTTTAGCTGGGCAGCATAATTGAGCAAGCGTATCATGGATCCCATTCCTTCTGACCACGCACCTCCTAAGGCTAGTCTAGGGGGCTAGTCTGGGGTGCTTAGGATCCAGAAATGCTCAGGCAATATTGAATCACTAAGACACCTATGAAGTTGAGACACCTCAGGAATTATCATTCAGAAGTGTCCTAAATGATCAAATATTAAGACATTTACTGTAGTTGAGTTCTCTCAGAATCACAAAGATGCATGCCTACTTGAAGAAAAGCAATATTGAAGATATAAAGGTGATTTCTATGTACAAAAAAAAAAGATAAATATCTGAACAATCAAAACTTACAGAGATTCAGGGATCTACAACTAATGCTCCTATAACGGTGGCAGAAATGGTAGAAACTATTAAGAAGGCTAAATCCAGAAAAGCTCCAGAGCAAGGTGGATTTATAACAATGTCCTGAAGATCAATTATAGTTACCACTCCAACAAACAATTAACTCCATTTTAAAATCTTGGGAAACATTAGAGTCTTGGAATAATGTCAACATTACTTTGATACCAAAAGAAGATCAAGACTTAACAGAGCCTAAGAATTACAGACCTATTGATTTATTGATTAATAACTACAAGATTTTTTTACCTCAAACCTGGCAGAAAGATTGAAGCTGGTTTTACAAGATTTGATAAAGGAGGAACAATGCGATTTCCTCCCTAAAAGATATTTGAGAGAAAATACAAGATAAAAGTATTTGGGAAAACATCATGATAAACAGGCAGCTTTGATTTTTCTGGATGTGGATAAGGTCTTTGATAATGTAAATTGGAATTTTATGATGGCTGTTTTAGAAAAGATGAATTTTGGAGATTTTGTTACATGGATAAAAGACACACAAAAACCTCAAATTTTGATTAATAGACCTATAGCCAAACCATGTGATATTCAAAGGGGAACAAGATGGGGATGTGCACTTTCCCCATTGTTTTTCATACTGACATTAGAAATTTTAAATAATGCTATTAAAACATAGAGAATATATAAGGTATAAATATTAGGGGTCAACAATTTCAGTTTAGGGTTTTTGCTGATAACTTGGTTATTTTTTAATTTTTAAAATTCTTTTTGGAAAACACAGTGGAAAAGGTTGAGATTCTAATGATTATCTTTAAAAATTATGGCAAACCGGTAAGTTTTAGAATTAACAAAACTATGATAGTGGTATTCTTGAAAAATATGAAAAATGAACAAAAATTGTTGATGAAAAAGCTGGGCTTGAAATTGAAAAAAGTGAATATCTGGGAGTTAATATCTCAAAACCATTTCAAAATAAATATGTAAAAATTTGGGATGGTATTAAGCAAGATTTACAAAGATGTAGCAAATTAAGATTATCATTACTTTGAAGAACTTCAGTGATTAAGGTCCAAAACAGACTGCAGAAAAGATCCAGTTTGAGGCCACTTTACTGGCTCTCTGGCTCAGTGCAATGGAATTCTGGGAATTGTAGTTTTGTGAGACATTGCGCCTTCTGTGCCAGAGAACTCTGATGCCACCATAAACGATTCGCAGGATTCCCTAGCAGTTAAAGTGATCTCAAACTGGTTTTGTGTTTTGGACCTAAGAATAATGTTTTATCTAGGATGCTATTTTTGTTCCAGACTTTACCAGTGTTGACAAACTACCTTCTTTTAAATAATGAAATAAAGATATTTCAAATTTGGAAAGGTAAAAAACCAGGAGTTAGATTCAAAGTTTTATGGGATGACAGACAGAGAGGGGAGGTCTTGGCTTCTCTGATTATTATGCTGCATGTTGTTCGGTCTGGTTAAAAGACTAGATTTTTTAAAAAAGAAAAATAAACTTTTACAACTTGAGGAATTTGATCTTAGTTGTTGAACACACAGGCAGGATACGAAATGCCAACCAACATCGTATCCTTCCTGTGGATCCGGCCCATTCCTGGCCCTGGGATGTACTTTGTTTAGTGCACTGATGGGTGCACAGATGCCTGTCTGCTACTCCACCATAGAGCCACTGCCACTGCCACCTTTTCTGCCACTGCCATCAATGGTCTACTTGCAGGCCCCTGCCGCGGCCTGTAAGAGCAGAAAGGGGCCCACATGGCTTCACCCATGTGACCAGACACCCCCTTCCAACATCATTGCCATGACTGGGACTTGCAAGTAGAATGGCAGTGACAGCAGCACATAAGGGTCATCCGGTGTACCAGCTGTTGTGGCAGGCTTCCTGGGAAACATCGCCACAAACAGCTACGATAGTTTTTATCTTGCAGATAAACATTGGAAATGTAATCTGAATAGAGGGACTTTTTATCATGTTGTAGACATGTGAAAAAGCAAGACGATATTGGACTATGGCTCATACTAAGATAGAAGTGATTATGAAAAGACAAATTGCAGTTAAAACCAGAGATCTTTTTGTTGGTATTGCTGGATAAAGAACTGGACAAGAAATATGGACTTCTGCAATATATGATTACAGCATCGAGAGCAATTCATGCACAAAGGTGGAAGGACACTGTGATACCCTCTGTGGATATTAAAATTATATAATTTAGTGGAAAGGACAAAATGATAAACTTTCTAAGGGATAAGATGCTGGAGAATTTCAGAGAAGATTAGAAATTGTTTATAGAGTACATGAGTAACAAATGGGGAAGAATGATAGTATCAAGTTTTGCAGCTTAAATTGAATAATTAAATACTGTGGAAATCAGATCACAAACTTAGAACCTTATCGTATTAAAAACAAACTCGGCAAAGAAATTGCGAGAGGAGCGTGTTTATCTTGTCTTGTCTCCACATGATGCTGAAGCATTTTCGCTCTCTTCCAGTTGTAAAAGCGCAGGGGAGAGTGGTAAAAACTTCCTTTTTGAAAAAAAGGATTTTTCCAGCTTGGCAAAAAGGACACTTTTACAACCCCCTCCCATGCTTTTATGACTGGAAGAGAAGATAAGTGCTTTGACATCATGCAGAGACAGACAAGATAAACACACTTCTTTCAATTTCCCTGCTAGGTAGTTTTTTAATGTATACTCACATTATGTTATTTTAATTTGGCTTAGACAAAATAGAATTATTAGTAACTGTAAATGGTGTAGTGGTTTGAGAGCTGGACTACGACTCTGGAGATCAGAGTTTGCTTCACCGCTTGAGTATAAAAACCTTGGGCAAGTTACCTCTCAAACTCAGAGGATGGCAATGACAAACCCCTTCTGAAGAAGCTTGCCAAGAAAATCCTGATACAGTAGATTTGCCTTAGGGTCGCCATAAGTCAAAAAATGACTTGGAGGCATGCAACAACATACCCATTTACCAGAAAGCTGGAAATCATATACCGGTATCTCTCTAGTCTTTTTGAAGGTTTGTTATATTGTGTTAGTTGTGTAGTTTTATGTAGATTAGTTTAGTTAGATTAGTTTATATGTGATATATATATATATATATATATATATATATATATATATATATATATATCTCACACATATATCACATTCATGATATATTGGGGGGGGTTGTAATGTTTGCTCCCTTCTGTGTAGTTTTAAGATTTTATAAATTATGTGTTAATTTTTAAAAAAAGAAACCACACACACACACACACACACCTCATCCCATTTCTAATTATGGGAAATAGCAGCATATATTCAGTACCTGAGGTATGTAAAAGAGACCTAAGAGATTGGCCACTGCAGTAGAGATCCCAGAGCCAGTTGCTCCCACTACTGCAATTGTGGAGGGAATGTGCTCTGAGCAATTGCAAAACTCATCCAAATTCAAAGAGTCTATCTTGTTTTGGGCCACAAAACTCAATGTGGCCTCCAGGGCTTTGGAGACTGTGTTGCAGGTGTCAAATATGCTGTATCCAAGAGTCATGTTGGGAAGAAGAGTTGGGCTGTTATTAATCTCCTCAATGGCAAAGATCATTGCCTGAAGCCAGCGGAAACCACGGAAATTATACCTACAAAAAAAAGGGGAGACATTAAAATAAGCACAGCTGCCTATAAGTGAGGTAGAGGAAAAGGTAAAGGAAGTGCGCGTGAGTGAAAGAGCATGGCCAAAGTCCATCTTTCAGCAAAGAGACATATACCTACTCAGTTCAAAATAGTGAATGCAAAACAGGGCCATTTCATACATTACTCACACCTAAAAGACCTGTTGGATCAGGTCTAGATGCATTTGGACAGTGACACGTGATGTGTGATCCTCTTGATTTCTCTTAGCATTTGATGCATTTATCAAAATGTCCTTCTGGGCAGTTCTCAAAAATCGCCTCCTGTGGGATGGATGGGGAACGGAACGGAATGGGGAATTTTGTATGTGGTAAAATACATCCCCACTCGTTCCGGCCCCATCCTGGCCCCTTTTGTAATGCACAAGGCCCATTCCAGGGGCCTGTGTGATAAACTTCTATGTGTGTGTATGTGGGGGTGTGTGTCTAGATGATTCATGCCCCTGCCCCTGCCAGAAACTGTTCTAAGTCAACCCGAAACTGCCAACAAAAGGAATGCATTTAATCCATTCCTACTGGCAGCCCATTTGGGATAGCGGTAGTGGTCTGCTTCAGGAGTGGGGTGAACTGGTTGCCACAGTCCTGAAGCAATCACAGCTAGAAATCACTACTTTTGAGTCATCTGCTTCAGCCCACTGAAAACAAACCTGGCAGGCAAATGGAGATAAGTGTGTTTATCTTTCAGTCTCCGCATGACATGGACACACTTTCATTCTCTTCCAGTCATAAAAGCATGAGAAAGGGCCGTAAAAGTGTCCTTTATGCCAAGCTGGAAAAATCAGTTTATCAAAAGGGATGTTTTTACCACCCCTCCTACGCTTTTATGATTGAAAGCGAACAAAAGTGCTTCGATCTCATGCGGAGACAGAAAGTCATATGCACTTCTCTCCATTTGCCTGCTGGGCTTGTTTTTTATGTGATAAGGCAACAAGCACTGAGGCTGTTGTTTTATAAATCATTGCCTGGTTTAATTAGACTATTTTGTTGCTCTTGACTGTTATAGTATTGTTTTTATAATGTTGCTCTTCATTCTTATTCTATTGCTTTTATAATGAACTATGGCCCAGTATAGACGGGCCATTTGTGGCGATATTAGGGCTCGATATGGCGCAGAATCTATATGCGCCGAGCCCTAATATCAGCGCCATTACATCACAAGGCTACGGCCCCGTCCACACAGGGCACAGCCTCGTGACGTAAGGGCGCCAGAGGGCCCACACGCCTCTGGGTGGAAAAGGTGTCAAAGGGCTGCATTGCAGCCCTTCTGATGGCAGAAAAAAGGAGCCACCTAGAGCCACCTAGAACGGCTCCTTTTGGACAGTGCATCTGTGCTGCACATGCGGATGCTGCAGCATAGACTCAGGGTTTACAGGGACAGCTTCTAGCTTCCTGTCTGTATACTGCCCCTATAAATACTTTAATAATAACTGTACTAACTGCTTTTTATTCTCTATTCTGCTTTGTAGATTAATTTTGAAATATAGAACAAAAATGCTGTCTAAAAGTCTGTGTTTGTGTGTACGAAAGAGAGAGAGAGAGAAATATAGCCCTTTTCAAATTCCTTGCTTTTATCAGTGTTCAGCAAAAAGTTTATGGAAAGTACATACATAGGGAGAATTCTGCAGGTACTGTAAGGCAAAAATAACACCCCAGCAGATAGCAAAATGGTTCCCTGAACAAAGGAAGCTCTTGGTTAGCACAGGTCTCCAAAATGTTATGGTACATTTTGATTTTTGACTAACTGCTTTGGGCACTGTCACAAAATGACTGCGCAATTAACTACTAAAATAAAACATCAGTTTCAAAAAGACTGATAAAAACTTAGCTAAAAGATAAACATAAACACACCCCCATCATTTTCTGCCCCAACAAATCCATATTTCCTATTGTCCTAATTTGGCATGGACAGTCCTCCATCATCCCACATTTTCAGTTACTTTTAAAATGTTTTTTCCTTCCACTTTCCCCTTTTGTCCTTATCAACTGAGTTCATTGTGCAAGAGTGGTTTGCACTCAATTCAGTAGCAGGGAGATGAGAGTAAAAGGCAGAATCTTGCCCTTCCCAGTATGCTCAGGCAAAAGCAAACTGTTGCAGACTAGTTAGTATTCTTCCTTATTAATAACCTTTACCATCTTGACCACACCCTGATATTGCTTGGCCACATGTATCCCAGGTTTTTTACCTATGAAATATTGATAGGTATGGAATTTCTCCATTTCCACCCTAGAATGTTTCCCCTAACATTTTCAGAAAAACTGGAAACAATGCAATAGTATACCCTTTGTCAGTTTTTTTTCCTTTAGGAATAGAAAATGAAGTATGTATAATCTAGTTTATTCATCCAATAATTACAAATTGAATCATTTTATTTTATTTTTCGTTATAAATAGAGCCATAAGGTCCTGAACTAAGACACCACCACCCCCCAATTTATGAGCAAATAAAAAAAAAAATCAAGAAAACCAGAGCAAACCATCATTGGTAGTAAAACAGTTTCTGCAACTATACCAACAAGAGAAAGCCTCCAACCAAAAGAAGTAAAAGAAAAAGAAAGAAAGAAAGAAAGAAAGAAAGAAAGAAACTTTTCCTTTTCCTTGTGGCAATGGCAGTGCATCTTGCTCACTTCGAAGAATACAATCCAAGACAGGCTTGCCATTCATGTGTATAGAAGGCATTAATCTGCTATGTACATAATCGTACATAAAAGCCTTCATTTTACATAGTTTTTATACATAATTTGGGGAAAATAAAATTGTCTAAACATTTCATTCACCATTCTAAAATGATATTATACATTCCTTTTGTATAGTCCTTCCAATTTTTCAATTGAACAACAAACAAAAACAACCCTTAAGATTTCTGAAAAAATGCTCTTGGTTTTCTGTCTCCCTTCAGTCCATCACATCTCTATAGACTAGACACTGTCAACTCCTTCCATCAAGTATGATCCTCCTAAAATACATACATTCACACTCCCACTAGATCATCCCTGCACAGACACAAACACCATTCATTCATCATGAAAACCTCCTCCTCCCCATTCCCATTCCAAAATGCTCCCAACTCCTCTCCTGGCTTTCCCTTGTTGGCTCTCCTCAGCTTTCCCTTGTGGTGGTGGTGGTTGTTTTGTGCCTTCAAGTCATTTTCAATTTATAGTGATCCTAAGACGAACCTCTCATGGGGTTTTCCTGGAAAGGTTTGTTGAGAGGAGGTTTGTCATTGCCTTCCCCTGATGGTTTTATTATCTGAATGGTTTTCTACTATGCATTTTTAAAATTTATCTAAGTTTTGAATTAATGATAAAATCTGAGTTATAATATTATTCCTCCCAGGATGTAACAACCTCTTACCTTCTCCCCATTATGGTTACAAGGGTTTTCTTTCTCCTTCCCAGTGCCCATCATTTTCATTCCTTCTCCGCCCATGCTTACTTCCTCTAATGCATTCATTATCTTCCTTCCTTCCATTCTTGTTTCTTTCAATTCCACACACTCAAAACAAGCAAACGAAACAAAAACACAAAAACACACACCCTAAAACCATGATTGGGATATATCAGATTCTCGGCATTTTAAAGTTGTAAGTCCCATTAAACATAGTGGAATGTTCAGAATAGACATGCATAGACAGGATTTCCCTTAATGTACCTTGTTTAATAATATCACCAGCTGCCACCTAGCTTTTGCCCCTGAACTGGCACCCCTACTGCTGGCCTGGCAACCCTCTAGCAAAGGCAAATGACACAATGGGCCAGTTCATCCAGTGGCAAGTACAAACACTTCACAATTACTGGTTTCCTAGGTTTAGATAACTGGCGGAGGCCTCCTAGTTCACCTCTGCACGGACATGACCAGCTAGTTGGCTTGCCTCATGCTTGGCCACCACCTGCAGCCTGCCCATCTCTGATATATTTATCTTCTTCATATCCTAAGCCTTTGCAGGCATGAATGCCATAGACCTCCCTGACTGTTTTACTTCTACCAGCTATATTTGGAGACACTATCTCTCATCCTCTTCACACAATGGAAACCTGAAATTTACCATCCTTTGACTACTTAGAAGGCAACTGCAACCAATCACACTTAATTATTAATACACCCCTTTATATGTGTTTGCTGCATTCACGCTTGGAGACATATACTATACCTATATTGCCTCATAGAGCAGAATAATGTAAAGTCTAAGAAGGCTATATTTCATGTCAATGTGTGCCTTCAAATTGTTTCCGACTTATGGCGACCCTAAGTCAACCCTACTGTAGGGTTTCTTGGCAGGATTTCTTCAGAAGGAGTGAGACTTTACCTTCTTCTGATAGAGTGTGACTTGCCCAAGGCCACCCAATTGGTTTCCATAGCCAAGCATAGCCAGCATTGTAGTCCATCCTCACACCTCTTCATGACGCTGGCTCATTTAGTTTATAGGTAGGATCAAAGTATGTCATTCTAATCTCCAGCAGTGTCACAACATATGTGGAGAAAGACAGGACTAACAGTCTGGTAGGAGAAATTAAAGCAACAAAGATCCCTCTGCAAAATCATGGGCTACAAAGTTTGGATAGTAGCAAAATGCCTAGAGAACCTACTATGTCTTCTTGAATAGGAACGATACAAGATACAAGAGTCCTCCATCCATGCCATCTGACATAATCCGGCCTGGGAGGGAGTGAAAAGGCAGGCCTGACTCTATCAGGCCTAGCCTGAAGTAGAAGAGCCCTCCCTCCATGCCATCTGCCATTATTCAATTATATGGAATTCTGGGAATTATAGTTTTGTGAGACATTTAGCCTTCTCTGTCAGACAGCTCTCGTGCCACAACAAATTACAATCCCCAGAATTCCATAGCACTGAGCCATGGCAGTTAAACTGGTGTCAAACCAGATTATTTCTGCAGTACAGATGCAGCCCTGGTTACATGACAAGCTTATCGCACAGGCCCAGGGAACACAATTAGAGTGGGACAAAAGAGGGCGGGATGGGAATGGAATGGGCAAAGGACACATTTACACCAATGATGATGCCAGAAGTGCCCGTTCCATTCCCCATCCGTCCCCCAGAGGGGAATTTTCAGGAACTGTTCTGAAAAGTTCATGAAAATCGGCCTCTCTGGCATGGATGGGGAATGGAACGGGCACTTGTGGTGGCGGTGGCGTTCCAGCATGTGGTAAAATGCGTCCTTTGCCTGTTCTATTTCCATCCCTCCCCTGTAACTCTCACTGAGGGGCTATGTGGGGCTTTTGGGAAGTAATCAGTGGCAGTAGTGCCACCAAAGACCTGAGTCACCTCTGCCGTAATGCTTTCATTATGAGCAAATCTGGTCTCTGGTGAGATGTGGAGGGCATGCAGCTTCCTTCCTCTTTTTCTGTGGCATCACATGAAGGTCTTACTGGTACCACCATCATTGCCACCACCATGCCTCTGTGATGAGGCTTTGTAACAGGGGTAGAAAACCTTAACATCACTAATTAAAAGGATCTCAGATAATCATTCTGGAAAACATGGCTCCTGAGACCTTGCAAGGCCACTGCCAAGTTGGATGATAGGCCAGGGTCAATTCCAGGGATTAAATATATCACTCTCTGTGGCACTAAGAACAAAGTTCTAGAAGGCACTTTAAATCATTATTGTGCTAGAGACCACTTTGATACAAGAAGTGTTATCTTCAAGTTGTGTATGTGTGTTTATATATATAAAATATTAGGTTAGATGAACCAACAGTATTACATAATATAATGCAGTATCGTACATCAATGGATAGGCAGCACTGTTGACAACAGTGGGAAGCTACTTTAAAAAAACAACAGAACAAGTCCTAGTCTCATGGTAGCAAACCTATGGCATGTGTGCCAGAGATGGCATGCAAAGCCATTTTAAGAGCATGTGGAGGACAGGGAAGAGGCCTCTTCCCAGCCATCCTGGCTTTCAGCTGTCTCTGGGGAGGCAGTCAAAGGCATGTGTCTGTTCCTCTTCCCCCTCGCTCTCCTGGGCTTTTTCTGGTGAAGTCCCCCTACTTGATGTCCCCTCCTCAGAAGGCGGATGTCCCACTCCGCTGACATCCTACCCCCAAGAGGTTCTACCCCCACCCAGTGCAGGAACACCGTTGAGTTTGGGCACTCAGTCTGTAAAAGGTTCGCCATCACTGTCCTAGTCCATTTACAAATACAGCACTCAATCCCATTTGATTGAGAAGGTACCTATGTTCATTGGAAGGGTTGAATATGTGTTACACATTTCTGCTTGGACTTACCTTATACACTCAACAGATTCTGGCCGAGATTTCAGATCCTGGTGTTTAGCAGCTACTCCAAAATGAATAGGAAACAGGCCACCAAGAATAATATCTCCTTTCTTCTGTGCCCTTTGATTTGGTCCATAGGCTGAGGTATTCCAAGTAAACGCAATGAGAAGCAAATAGAAGCTATAAAAAGTCATTGTTCCTCCTTTTCCCAAAAGGATTATATTGCAAACTTCAAAATGTAAGAAGTATAAACCTAATAAACTTCAATAAGCCTTTTCTCTTCGGAACAGTGCACACTGTGGTTTTGGCAGACATGGTTGATTTGTAGTAATCCACAAGGTACTACTAGCTGTAGTTCTCCATCTCGCCAGTGGGCTTCTTCATTCCACTCTACTCAGTCCAGGATCTCCTTCCTTCCTGAGGACCACCAGTGTGTTAGATGGAAACCATTTTTAAGACTGCCTAAAATAAAATGGAGATGTGAAAAAGTCAGCTCAGGCAGACAAAGAAACAATGCTGAACGATTCATAAGGAGAGCCTCTCTCACCCATCTTGCTTCCCCAAAATACAGAATGCTGTCTGCACCCTGCATATTAACCTTGCACTCCCAATCATTACCACCACTGGTCCTTTCAATGACAAGGATCATTATATTTCTCAGCAGAAGCATTTTTAGAGTCAGGCTCTTCAACATTTACTTTTTCATTTATTAAAGACATTTATGTTTTGCCTCTCAGCCCATCAGGGACCCTGTCGTGATCCATAATAAATAAAAAAGAATTTAAAACGTTAAATCCATAAATAAACAGGTTAAAAACAAACTAAAAACTCTCCTTACAAGCAATTTAAAGCCAAACAGTTAAAACAGCAGACCAACTTCAAGTTCCAAAGATCATGTGAAACAGCATAGTTTTAGCTGCCTGCTGGAAGCTCAGAAGAGATGGAGCCAGCCTAACTTCCTTTGGCAAGGAGTTCCACAGTCAGTCAAGGTGCTGCTAGGTAGAAAGGTCTGTCATGTGAACACCAGCTTAGTCTTGCAAAATGCTGAGACATGCAACTGTGCCCCTACTGAGGAGCTCAAATTGTGGGCAGGCTCATATGGGAGGAGGCACTCCTTCAAATATCCTAGCACCAAGCTTTTTGGGAGGTTGTAGGTCAAAACCAGCACCTTGAATTTAATTCAGGAGTGAAATGGAAGCCAGGGCAGTTCTTCTAAGACTGGCATTGTATGGTCTCTAATATATACACCTGGTGGAAGTATGGTTGCTGCATTTTACATTAGTTGCAG
The DNA here is from genome assembly GCF_019175285.1 of Sceloporus undulatus. Taxonomy (NCBI): domain Eukaryota; kingdom Metazoa; phylum Chordata; class Lepidosauria; order Squamata; family Phrynosomatidae; genus Sceloporus; species Sceloporus undulatus. The sequence continues at coordinate 225,415,377 of NC_056523.1, forward strand.
CTCCTGAACAATTTTCAAAGGCAGCACTACATGGAGTGTGTTACAGTAATCTAATCAGCAGCTGGTAACTAACGCCCTATACAGGCCAGCCTGAAATGCCAGCCTGTGGGTGGAGACAGGGCATAGCATCCTGATGATGAATGCCCTGACTCCGCCCCAGGTCATAATGATGCTTCATGCTGTTCCAGATGGCACGCAGCATCATGGTGTGCCTCCAGTGCTGCATCCAGGTGATGCAGCGCTAAAGGGCCCTATATAGCTGTGCTGATGCGGCTATGGTGCCCTTGGAGGGTGCAAAAGGGAGTAGCTCCTTTTTGTGCCCTCCAGAGGATGAATTGGGGTTGTGGCATGAGGTTGCCACAGCCCTGATCTGGCCAGGAGAGGGGCAGCCTGTATAGCTCCTAAGGCATAAAGCACTGTGGCCAGATCTACCCTCCCAAGGAATAGGTGGTCCAACTGAAGCTGGACAATGGAACTTATGGCCACAGGAGCTATCTAGCCTTCAAGCAGTGTTGGGTCCAAGAACAATCTGAGCTTTCAGAGGGAGTCTATTCAGTCTGTGCGCCCAACTCCAGCTTAGGTTTCAAAACCTTCCATTTTGAAGCCAAGCCCTCCCTCCAGTCCATCTGCCTTGGTCCAGGCCTCGGAGGTTGAGAGGAACTGCTGGACCTCTTACCCTCTCCCTCCACCACTCCCTTCTCCTTCTGTGTCATGTCTTTTTAGATTGTAAGCCTGAGGGCAGGGAACCGTCTAACTAAAAAGATTGCATGTACAGCGCTGTGTAAATTTACAGCGCTTCATAAATAAAATAAAAGGTTAATAATAATAATTAGGTTTCTTACTGACCAACGGCATTCTATCTCATCTGACTTGAACATCAGTTTATTAATCCTTATCCAATAATTCACTGTATGAAGAGAATGACTTAGGAATTCCAAAACCCCTTGATATCAGTTTTAAAGAGAGATATATCTGGCTATCTTTAACATATTGATGACACCCACTGCAAAACTCCAGATGATTTCCCCTTGCAGCTTCATGTGATGTTGAAAAGCATAGGAGACAGCATTCAGCCCTATGAATTTCTCTGAGGTCCACAACTCTACCTTTGATCTGAGATTCTTATAACCAGTTATTACAAATTACTTTGCCATCAATGTAAATATGCAAGCCATCTCTCATATGTAAAAACTAAAACTACCTGGCCTTCAAGTCATGAAAGAGCTAAGGAAGATCCTAAAGGTGAAGATATACAATTGAGCACAGAAGTTAAAATCATCCAGCCATTATATTCCCTCCATCATGTATGGGTGTGAGAGCTCAACATGAAAAGCAGATAAAAGAAAATAAACTCATTGAGATGCGGTGTGGGAGAAGGTGCTGAGGATATTGTGCACAGCCAAAAACAGAAGCAAATGGATTCTTGAACGGATCAAGCCAGAAATACTCCTAAAAGGCAAGTGAGTAATTGCAACTTCTTACTTTGGCCACATCTAGGGTTGCCCAATGGAGGACCTCCGAACCGGGACAAATGTTGGACCAGGTTTGAAAATGTGAACTTTTTTTTTTAATTTCCTGGCTAGGAAATTAAAAAAAAAGTCTAATTTTCAAACCCTGTCCTCCTCCTCCTCCTCCCGGCTTGGAGGACGCTAGCCGGCTCCCAAGCCGGAGGGGAACGGGGGCCGCTTGGATCGCGGCGATTTCCGCGGTGCAAGCAGCTCCCCCTCCTCCCGGCCTGGGAGAAGCCTAGGCCGGCTCCCAGGCCGGGAAGGGCGCGGGAGGAAGCTTGGCATCGCGGCGATTGCCGCGGTGCCGGGCTTCCTCCCTCCTCCCGGCCTGAGAGGGAGCCTAGGACGGCTCTCAGCCGGAAGGGGGGGGGAAGCTTGGCATCGCGGCGATCGCCGCGGGTGCCGGGCTTCCTCCCCCCCTCCCGGCCTGAGAGGGAGCTAGGCCGGCTCTCAGGCCGGGAAGGGCGGGGGAAGCTTGGCATCGGGCCATTGCCGCGGGTGCCGGGCTTCCTCCCCCTCTCCTGGCCTGAGAGGGAGGCTAGCCGGCTCCCAGGCCGGGAAAGAGGGGGAGGCTGTTCCTCATGCGGCGATCGCGCGCGGTGGGAAGCGGCCTCCTCCTCCTCCCGGCCTGAGGAGAAGCCTCGGCCGGCTCCCAGGCCGGGAAGGAGCGGGGGCCGCCCCTCATCGCGGCGATGGCCGCGGTGGGAAGCGGCCTCCTCCTCCTCCCTGGCCTCGTGGAGGCCTTGGAGGCCCCGGGCCGGCAGCTCCGACCGCGGAGGCGCCTCAAAGGCCTCGCTGGGGCCCGGGCGGGAGCGTCTCCGCGGCTGGAGCTCCAACCGCGGAGAGCCTTCCCAGGTCTCAGCAAGCCTTGGAGCCGACGCGGGGGCCGCTGGGCGTGGGCGGGCTGTCCCGTTTGGGCGCCAAACCGGACCGGGACCGGGACGGCACCGCCCAAACCGGGACTGTCCCGCCGGGGGGCGGGATATGGCAACCCTACACATCATGAGCAGGTGGACTTATTAAAAAGACAATAATGTTAGGAAAGGTAGAGGGCAGAAAGAGAGAAGACCCACACCCGATGACTAGACTCAGTTAAGGATAATGGGCATGAATCTGCAGGGCTTAAACAGAGCAGTGGATGACAAGGATCTTGGAGTGTCTCATCCAGCAGGTTGCCATGACTCAGGATTGTCGACTAGAGGAACACTTAACAACAACAACAACAGAAGATGCCGAGGACCAAAGTCATTTGGGGCTTTAAGTACCATCATCACTTTGAACTGAAGATGTCCCTCCGTTCATGGTCGTTGAGCCTCAAAAACATTCCTTAAACATACCTTCTATTTCCTTATCTTGTACTGCAAATCAGGAACTGCAGTTGAAAGTCATTGGCCAGACTATGCACCAATTGGTGCCTTTCAGGCCAGTCATGTGAAATACTAATTCCCTTTTTCTCCAAACCTGTCCCTGGTTGCTTCTTGGAAGCAGAAAGAAAAATGAAACTAGTGTAACCCTGCAAACCACTTCCTTGTTTATGATAGTTTACCTTACTTCTCTTGCTGTTTAAGGTGCCTTACATAAACTACACAATATCCTAAGTCTAAAAAAAGAAACTAAACTTTTTTTTCTTAAAGGAATACAGTACAGTGGACCCTTGTTATAGGCTAGGTTTGGTTCCAAGATCCCTTGTGGATAACAAAATCTGTGATGCTCAAACCCTTTAATATAATGACATAGCAAAATGGTGTCCCTTATAAAAAAAATGGAAAATCAGGTTGATATTTGAAATTTATACTTTTTTGGGAACCTTTTCAAACCGTGGATGCTTGAATCTGTGTATAAGAAATCCGTGTATATGAAGGGCCGACTGTACTTGAAATAGCCAGGGTGGGTAGAATAAACACATAACATCTTCCATAGTTGCTTTTTCAGCCATGAAAAGCCCATAAGAACGACTGTTTTTAAAACTAAAAATCTAATTGAGGATGTATAATATAATAATAATATAATATATAATAATAATTTATTATTTATTTCTATCCCCCCCAATCACAGGGAATCTGGGCCAGATATGGGGGATGATACTCTGGCTATTATTTTTTATTTTAGTTTTATCTAAACTGAAAAAACCCTTTAACACAAACATTGAAACTAATATCCAACAAACAAGGGGACATCGAAATGCATGCATTAGGGAGAATATGACAGCAAAGCTAGGTTCCTGGGCCAGCCTTTAAAAACAAATAAATGTACCTTGTATAAGCAAGCAAAATTATTTTGACCGACATCACTCCAAAATTTTGTCAATGTAAAAATATCTATAGGCCACCACTCGATTTAGAAAAACAATGAACTGGAACTATTTTCTGCAAAGAGTCTGATATAATAAACACACGACATCTTCCACAATTTCTTTTTCAGGTATGAGAGGCCCATAAGAATCATGTTTTCTAAACCAAAATCTAATGAAGTATGACGGCTATATATAAACTGATCCACAGTTGACCAGATTGTTGGCTGGTATGATGAGTTGACAGACAGGAAACAACTCAGAGGAAATTAAGGTATTATTCCTTTAAACTCCTTTTATTTCCTCCTCAAGTGTAGAGAAGCTGAAGTGTCCAGGAAATGGTAATCATTTACTTGAGTGTATGGGTTATATCAGATGTGCATTGCTAAAACCTTGCAGAAAAGACTGAAGCTGCATCCACACTGAGTCAATCCATGACACCACTTTAATTGCCCTGGCTCAATGATATGAATTCTGAAAGTTGTAGTTTTGTGAGACATTTAGCCTTCTGTGTCAAGAGCTGTGGTGCCAGAAACAAACTACAGTTCCGAGAATCATAGCATTGAGTCATGATGCTTAAAGTGTGTCAAACTGGATTATTTCTGAAGTGCGGATGCAGCCCTGGTTTACATGACAAGCACTCCTCTTAAATTCTACCACTGGGTGACCTGGGAAAGTACAGCTCGAAGCCTCAGAGGAAGTCAAGGGCAAACCACCTCTGAACAAATCTTGCCAAGTAAACCCAGGTAAGTTCACCATAAGTCTGAAAGAACATGAAGGCACACACAAACAACACACACACACCACCACATCAACTGTACTTAAATCACACATAGAATCATAGAGTTGGAAGAGACCCAAGGGCCTCCCAGTCGAATCTCCTTCTGCCATGCAGGAACACACATCACAGTACTCCCTGTGTGATGAGGGCCAATCCAGCCTCTCCTCAAAAACCTTCAAAGGAGGAGAATCCCACCACCCTCCAAGCCAGCAGCATTTTCTACTGTCAAATAGCTCTTATGTCAGAAAAGTTCCTCCAAATGTTGAGTGGAATCTCTTTTCCTGTGGCTTGAACCCATTGCTCCATATCTCTGTCTCTGGAGTGCAGAAAACAAGCTTGTTCCATCCTCAATATGACATCTTTTCAAATACTAAACAGGGCTATCCCATCAGCTCTTAATCTTTAATTTTTTAGACTGTGCCAAGTACTGTCCCTTGCAGCCACGGGGAGAAGGGCTTTCAACAAAAGTTGTTGCTTCCAAACAGCATCACTCATGTCATAGTTATCAAATTAATACAAGTTTGCTGCAGCTACTAGTGTGCAAGATGATTATCCATGCCATCGACCTAGTAAGTGGATCTGATGTGGGTTCTCACGTCTTCTTTAGACCTCAGCAACATCCCCAAGCTTGCTGGCACAGTCACATGTGCTCTCTCTGCCTAGACATTCACATACACAGAGGAGGATGTTAACAATGGAAATTTAGCTGGTCTGATACAATTTCCCCCCACAAATTTCAAGTGAAGAATTCAAATTCCTTGCACTTCTTTGTGCCCCCTACTTTTTGACACAGGGATCCAACGCTAACCAATATAAGTTGTCTCTGCACTCCTGTGCACCGAGGACCAGAATGATGTTGCACCATGTGAGGCACCAGAGGTACCTGTGACTGCAGAGCTGCATGCAAAATGACCCACAGGTCTATGAGAAAAAAACAGGTCAGGAAGCAGACACAGGCGGCAGCAGGGTGATGGTGATGATCCTAATTGCAGCAAGTAACAACAAACTGTTTCAACTAGGGCTACTGTCCCTGGGGGCAGTCATTAGCAGACCATAATGATGTCAGTGCCTGCTTAACACATGAGAGCCCTTAAAAACTGTTATGCCTCAGAACAAAAAAAGGGAAAATTCCTTTTTATACTTTCTCTCTGTGAAGGATCTTTCTGCACACGGCGATGCAACAAACACCAGGGTCACCCTTCAATGAACATCAGCCAGCTCACCTCCTGCCAAAGTCCTCAGCAATACCCGTTCCCTCTCCGGGACGACGGTGTGTTTGTGACTTTGGAGGCTCTATGGCCTCATTTTTCTGGTAATGGCCTAATTGGGTTGGAAAAATGCAGGGGCAGGTGTGTGATTAAAACCCAGCTTTGTGGTGCCTATGTAAACCATCGGAAAGAAAGAGAAGAAAAAACATTCACATGCATTTCCTGGTGCATCTTTTGCTCTATTATGGGGACACTACCTGTATGTCATAGATATGTCACTGAAAGAAAATAGAGTGTCAATACGTGCGCCACACACAATTCTACACAAGTTTATGCATGCTTCATCCGGATTTATTTTTAAAAACCGCCTCCTACTTCCCATCCAAAGGACCTCCGCCTTTTCACTGGAATATTGTGAGTTAATAGATGATCTGAGCTCATAGGGAGGAAACAGAAACAGACATTAGTGAAATTGAGTGACAAGCAAGGACATTCATAAACACATCAGTTTAGCCAGGTAGGGCTCTAGTACACAGTTTTCACAGTCTGTATCTTTAGAATACAAGTTGCTAGATGCATAAATGTTTACACTGACAAACAGTGCTCCCCGTTCATTACAATTCCTGCTCTAGATTGATGTGTCGGTATCATTCAAGTAGCTTTGTTAATATTGGGCACAAAAAAAAGACCAGAATGAAAAATTACCAATAGGCAAAAGGTGGAACTTCAGATCATGCTTGAGCCGATGGAGTAACTCTAACGTCCTCACTGCCTTTGCCTCTATTTAAAAAAACAGTTACTGATGAAGAAACTTGTGTTGATATGTCAGAGATTCTTAAAATACAATTTTGTTTGGCCTAATAAAAGTATGCCACAATATAGGTTTATAATGCCAGGAGCAAGTTTTTTGGAAAAACAAACAAAAACCTTTTTACCTTAATGTACATGTTCCGCAGCTGGAAGGTGCAAGTGACTAAAAAATGATAAAATTTAAGACTGAAATCCAAAAACTATTTACCACTGAATAAGTCCACTGACACTAAGGAATTTACTTCTGAGTGAATGTGCACTGATGTTTTGTAAATAACATTACTGTATTTGAAAGAGAAGGGAAGATTAAGAGGACGGTACAGTGATTATTGTTTTGTTGCTAGCTGCTCTCGAGTCAATCCCAACCCATGGCAACCCTGGATAGCCATCTTCCGGCCCTGCTGCCTCTACTGCTTAGTCACGTCTCTAGATGCATGCTTGTGACTCTCTAACGAATCTAGCCATCTGGTTGTGCTGTCTTCCTCACTTTTTCTACTTCCCTCCACCTTTCCAGCATTAGTGTCTTTTCAAGTCGTCCTGCCTTCTCATGATGTGGCCAAAGTGCGATAGCCTCCAGTTTCATCATCTTGGTTTAATTTGCTTGCACTGGGAGATTAATACCATGGTTCTATACGCTGTACAAATCACCAGGGACAGATGATATTCCAATTGAACTGCAATCCACATTGACAGAGTCAATCTGTGCTAACCAAACAATATGTCAACAGAATATGGAAAGACAAACACACTGGCACAACAGATTGGAAGTGGTCAATATACATCCTATCCACAAAAAAGGAGAGACAAAAGACTGCAGCAAGTATGCACTGATCTCCCATGCAAGCAAAATTATGCCAGAATACTGCAGATAGATTATAACCATACATGAGAGAGAGAAATTCAGAGGTCGAAGCAGGGTTCAGTAAAGGAGAGGCACTAGAACCACATTGCAACATACGATGGCAAATGGAGCACACGAGGAAATCCAAAAGAAAATCAGCATGTGCTTTATAAACTTTATAGCAATGCCTTTGACTGAATAGGTCATGAAAGGCTAGGAATGCTCTCAAAGGCATGGGGTGCCAACATGTCTGATAATGCTGGTAAGAACATGTACTCAGGACAAGAGGCTACTGTCAGAAACAGAACATGGAGAAACAGAATGGGTCAGACACGGCTATATCCTTTCACCCTATCTGTTCAATTTGTAGCAGAACATTATAAGAAAGCAGGCTTGGACACAAAGAGGGAGGAGTGAGAATAAGGAGGAAGGAATATCAACAATCTAAGATATGCAGAGGACAACCATAGTACTAGCAGAAAATCTCACAGACCTGGAACAACTACTAAGAAGATCAAAGAAGAAAGTGCAAAGGCAGGATTAATGTTGAAACATAATGGAAATGAAAAATAATGACCATCGAGGACCTATAAGAAAAATCATTTGAAGCTGCACATATGGCCATGAAGAACACAAGAGCAAACATGGGAGGCTGCTCCAGGAAACTCTCAGCACATGAAGCCCAGGCTTTAGTATGACTGCTCCCACATTACCTGGAACATTCCTTTATCCACAGGCTCATTCAAATGTTCAGACCAACGTTGTCACATAGATTTTACACCGTTGAAATAAGACAACCCACACAACAAGCTCTCCACAGCAGTTTTTTCTCGTAGTGTGCTTCAGGACACTTCTGTAGAAGGAAAACAGGGAAACTAAAGGAAATAAAAGAAAAACCAGGGTGCTAAATTTTATCTGATCCAATGGGCTTTTGCCTTTCCCCCAGCTTGTATCAAAAACATAACTTGCTTTAGCTATAGATCGCCCTGTATGCAATAGACAGGAAGGAAGAAGGGAATCCTTAAACACTTAAGCAATTCAAATGAAAGCTGAAAATTAAGCAAGTTTTTAACAAAATACAAGTGTGGTGCCAACGTCTGTCATTAAACTAAGTCATGTAAGCATGAAGCTTGGATATTGAAAATAGGAAATTTTATTGTGTACAATGTTTTATTGATGTAAGCCGCCTTGATCTTATGAAGAGGCGAGATCATCATCATCAAAATCATCATCATCATCATCATCATCATCATCTCATCACATCTATCATCATCATCCTGGGTTGATATTGATGATTTTTCTTGTGATTTGAATGCAGAAAAAAAATTAAACAGGGACACCAACAATCCTAAAATTATTTCACAATTTCCATGCCAAGGGACACAAACTGGTACTTTCCAATTACTTCAGTTTGATGCTGCTGACAGAACTTGCATGAAAATAGTTTGTAAGTACAGTATCCTTTCTTGGGCAGAAAGAAACAAAAAAAATAAAAAACAGAATCGTTGGGAAATACCAAATTGTTGATGGATTGGGTCCCCAACTTTGCTGTGTCTTTATTTGCTTGTGGAAACATCTGACCAGCAGCAAATTTATTTAGCAGAACGAATAGACAAACAGACACATACTATTACGTATAGGATGAAGAGCCATCTCCCTTCTTTTGTGCCCAAAGCCAGCTGCTTTGCAGTCACATGAAGTGTTTTTAAATACATAACCAATTCCAAAAAAGAGTCATTATTGATAAATTGGTTAATTCTTTCTTCCTTGTCTACTTGACTGGGATAATAAAAATAGGATCCTTTTTTTTAAAGTGATATTGCTTTTTAAAACCAGCCTTTTATAGTCTAAATATGGCCCTGATCTCTTCTCACATCAGTCATTTTGCTGAGAAGGAATAATAGAATCATGGATTGGAAGAGACCCCAAGGGCCATCCATTCCAACCCCATTCACCATGCAGGGTACTCACAATCAAAGCACCCCTGACAGATCCACCTTCTGTTTAAATCCTCAAGGAAGGAGACCCACCACTCTCCAAGGAGAGCAGTGTTTCCACTGTTGAACAGCTCTCACTGTCGAAGTCCTCCTACTGTTTAGGTGGAATCTCTTTTCGTGCGGCTTCCATTCATTGCTCTGGGTCTTATTCTCTGGAGCAACAGGAAAAGTAGCTTGCTCATCTTCAGTATGACATCCCTTCAAAACTAATGTAAACAAGGCTATATTCCTTAAACCTTCTTTCCACATGCTAAACATCCCAGCTCCTAAGTTAATCCTCATAGGTCATGATTTTCAGACCTTCACCATTTTGTCATCCTCCTTTGAACACTCAGCTTGCAACATCCTTTTTCAATTTGGTGCCCAGAACGGATGCAGTATAATCCAGGTGAAACCTGAAACCAAAGCAGAATAGAATTGCAACTGTACTTCCCTTGACCTAGACTATACTTCTATAGATGCAGCCTAGAATCACATTGCTTTTTAGCTGCCACATCACACTGTTGACTCATGTTCAATTCGTGGTTTACTAGGACCTAGATCCCTTTCACATATAGTCTTGTTAAGACAGGTATCCCGCATACTATATTTATGCATTTCATTTTTCTGCCTAAGCAGCGTGCTTATATTTCCCATGTTGAAATTCATTTTGTTAGTTTTGGCCCAGGTTCTAATCTGTTAAAATCACTTTGAATTTGATCCTGTCCTCTGGGATATTAACGCTTCTCCTAATTTGGTGTCATTTGCAAATTTGATAAGCATGCCCTCTATTTTTTCATCCGACTCATTGATAAAGATGTTGAAAGCACTGGCCCAGACAGGGCCCTGTGGGACCCCACTGGTCACTTCTCTCCAGGATGAAGCGGGCATGTTGAAACATCCTTAGTTCGGTTGGTCAAACCAGTTACAAATCACACACAGTAGCATTGTCTAGGCCACATTTACTAGCTTGTTGCAAGATCATATGGGGGACCTTGTCAAAAGCCATACTGAAATAAAGATATGCAATGTCTACAGCATTCCTTCATTTATCAAGCAGGGAGAAAGAGGAGCGAGAGGCGAGGAGAGAGAGAGGAGATCAGATTAGTTCTGGCCTGATTTGTTTTTGAAAACCCACATTGACTTTTTGTGATTATGGCATAATGTTCACTGACTCTCTGTTTAATTTGATCCTTTTTTGAGGATTTAGGACCTCCTAAACTATCTTTCATACAGTCGTTGATAAAGATGTTGATAGAACCCTGTGGCACACCCCACTGGTCACTTTCTCCAGGATGAAGAAGAGCCATTGCTGACGCAACCTTTGGATTTGGCCGTTCAAACCCATTTACTAATCCACCTAACAGTTGCACTTTTAGCCCACATTTTCTAGCTTGTTTGCAAGAACACCATGGAACCTTGTCAAAGGCCTTATTGAAATCCAGATATGCTTATCCACAGCATTCATTCATACTGCTTAGTTTTGTAATTCTATCAAAGAGATTGGATTAATATTATTTGCCGTTACCATAGAAATCCTTAGTCATTATGGGAAATTGCAAAAACAGTTTTTAACTCTCCCTTTTTGCAACACTGGACACATGGATGTGAAATTTTTGTTGTTCTTGTTTGCAAACTATTATTTATTTATTATTATTCTTATTTACAAAAAAGCCACTTGTGGAATATGATAATGCATTTGAATATGCTGATCTTAGATCAGGCTACTTTATGCCTGGGTTTTCACTTGGACCCAGTCTGAGAATTCAGATTTGATTGATATTGAACAGACAGTCAAAATGTAGTGAACTTCCAAATGAGTAGTCCAGGCTTGGCTTGGAAATGCTATGAGTACCACTAGCAAAGTTGTGAATCACATAATAACTGACATTATACCTCAAGTAGGGCTAATCCATCTGATCTTTTAGCCAGGTGTTACGGGTGACACCTCAGTGGCAGACTTCGGGTTTGTCCTGGAAGCGAAACAAATGGGTTACATATTTAATTTGTTAGCCTGCATTTTTAATGCCAAAGAGCAGGCATTGGGGGGGGGGGTGCTTGTCGGATTGGCTGCCAAAATGCATTTGTTTATGGTACTATGCACCTTGAAGGTACCAGATCCCATCTGGAAGCTAGCTCTGTTTAAGTACTTGGTGGGAGACTGGCAACAAATCCCAGGTGCTGTAGGCTACATCTCAGAGGAGAGAACTGGCCTAACAACCACCCTGACAGATCCTTTGCCTAGGAAAATCCCTATGAATGAAATCAAGGATCTCCATAAATTGCAGGTGGTGACTGAAGGCACATCACACATTCATGAAAATTAATTTGAGTTCTTGCCCTAACTATTCCCTTTCATGTGTTTGGCCTTTTGTATCATTTCAGCTTTGAGTTGAAGTAAGATTTCCACTCTGCTGACAGTGCAGCCTCAACTCTAGTTGGAAATCACCCTGGGTTTGTTCTGCTTCACTACAATACTCCCACAGTATAAACCAAGTTGCCTTTGAATTCATCTGGGTTTTCTTGATACAAATACAGGTGCAATGTTCTCATCATGCGACCTAGGGAAAAACCTGCTTACAAGACATTGTGTCAGAAACACACCATCCGATATGGGGCAGGAGTGTGTTTGTTAAAGTGGAAGTCATATGAACGTCCTAAAAGGATGGCTCTTTATTGCAATGGAATATCTATTAGAACATTAGCAGAAAAAAGCATTTCCTCCCATCCCTGTACTCACTTGTGTCCATTTCCCAAGTTCTAGGAGAAAGAAAAACTGCCTTTTAGGTACCCAAAACTTTATAGCACCCAAAATTGCCCCTGATAGGGGCTGCAGAGATCTTCTGAGTGCACACAATGCTTCTCTTAGGGGTCCCAAGGGCCAACCCACGTGCCCTCCTCTGCTATATATTGGAGAAAGCCATGGTGTTGGACCATGGAGGCCAGGGTTCAAAACTCACTGGGGTCCACCTGGAATATGTGTCCAGTTTGTGGTACCACAATTAAAAAGGATATGGAGAACTGGCGCGTGTCCAAAGAGGGCGACTAAAATGGTGACGGGTCATGGGAACCATGTCCTTGAGGAACGACTTAGGAAGCTGGGGATGTTTAGCCTGGAGAAGAGAAGGTTAAGAGGTGATATGATAGCCCTGTTTTTAATATTTGAAGGATGTCATATTGAGGAGGGAGCAAGCTTGTTTACCGGCTGCTCCATCAAAGCATCCCCAACAGATGGCCATCCAGCCTTGTTTGAAGACCTCTAAGGATGGAGACTCCACCATAATGTGTTCCACTGTTGAACAGCCCTTACTGTTAGGAAGTTCTCCTAATGTTGAGGTGTAAGCTCTTTGCGTCTTCATCTCTCTTCTTCCAGGCTAAACCACCCCAGCTCCCACGTCCTTCCTCATAGGGCTTCATGGTTTCCAGACCCTCTCCCCCTTTAGTCCCCCTCCTTTGGACACGCTCTCGTTTCTCAACATCCTTTTTGAATTGTGGTGCCCAGCAGTTGGAAACTTGTGCATATTATTTAAACACAGATTAACACAAGTGAACTTCAGGAGGGGGGGGAGGGGGTTAAACACTTACTATTGCCTCTGTCTGCTATTTAATACAAAAAATATCACACATCAAACAGCAACAACCTCTGTACTTGAAGTTACAGTTCTAATCCCATGAATGGACATTTGTTTTCTCAGAAGCTGCTGCCACAGTGCCGAGTTTAGGCCGTTGGAAGAGACACAAGGACCATCCAACCTCATTCTGTCATGCAGGAAAAATCCAACCAAAGCATCCCCAATAGTGGCCATCTAGCCTCTGTTTAAAGACCTCCAAAGAAGGAGACTCCACCACACTCCAAGGGAGTGTGTTCCACTGTCCAACAAGCCCTTACTGTCAGGAATTCCTCCTTAATGTTGAGGTGGTGGAATCTCTTTTCCTGGAGCTGCATCCATTGTTCTGGGTCCTGTTCTCTGGAGCAGCAAAAAACAGCTTGCTCCCTCCCTTGGAATGCATCCATTGCATCCACTGGAAAAGAGATCCACCTCAACATTAGGAGAACCTTCCTGCAGTAAGGGCTGTTCTACGTGGATCTCCCCTGCTCTCCTTTCCATGACATACTCATGCTTTGCAATACAATACAAACCTGCGGAGCAGCCAAAGACTACCAAAGAGGACTCTCCTCAGGAGGGCTCTTTACAAGACTCCGGACCAAGACTTCAAGCAGCATCTGGAAAAGATCAGGAGAGCCCCAGGAGAGGGATTGGAGCAAAAAGAGATATCTTTAGGGTCGACGAGGTCTTGGAAGATGGAAGGAGCGCACACAACAACAAAAAACAACAAAACAAACAACAAGACACCTTGAGATCAAGAAGAACTGGTATCAGTGGGCAAGTCACACTCTCATACAGCCTCAGGGGAAGCAAAGGAACCCACCTTTGAAGAACTTGCAAGAAAAACCCCATTGGATTTGCCTCAGGAATTGGAAAGAAGGTCACAACAACCGACAAAAGAAGAACAACCAGAGCATGAATCCAGAGTTGGAAGAGGCCACACAAGGGACCCCAGGTCAACCCTTGCCAATGCAGAACTCTCCATCAAAGCATCACCCATGGACAGAGGCCATCCAGCCTAGAACATGGGAAGGCACTTAAAAAGTTAGAGCTATCCTAGGACTCAAACACAATCTAAAAAGATCAGAACTGGGAGATCTCTTGCTTGAAATTGACCAGACAAAGGACCCATACTAACAACAGATTCATAGATAACAGACTCCTAAGGTTGGAAGGGACCCAAGGGGCCATCCAGTACAAACCCCCTTCTCCATTGCAAGGAACTCTCAATCAAAGCATAACCGACAGATGGCACACCCAGCCTCTCATTAAAAAAAAAAAGACCTCCAAGGAGGAGACCCACCCACCTCCCTTTGGAACGCTCCAGTTTCTCAATGTCCTTTTGAACTTGGTGCCCAGAACTGGGCACAGTCTTCCAGTGGTCCTGACAGAGCAGAATAAAGGGGCACTGATTACTTCCCTATTTCAGAAAACACTAAGACTTCTATTAGATGCACCTAGAATCGCATTGGCCTCTTAAGCTTCGCTGGACTCCGCCTGCTTGCTGGGGGCCAAGGGCGCAAGAGGGGAATAGCCCAAGGGTGCCCCCTCCAGCCCCCATCCAGCCTTGCAAGAGTTCCCACCGGCAGGGCCCCCCCCCCCTCCTCCGAGAGGGAGCCTTTCCTTCCGTGGAGAGCAGGAGCAAAGAAGGCAGGAGTCCGAGCCTCCCTCCGGCCTCTCTCTGGACAAGGGCACCTCGCCCCGCGTGCCAGCCCTCCTGACCCGGCCCAGAGGCACGCCAGGCAGGCAGCCAGCCAGAAGGACACAGAAAACCAGAGGGACTCTAGCAGAGCAGAGCAAGAGCAGCAGGACACCGCCCCCAAGAGCCCCCCAGCGCAGCAGCCCGGGCCCGCAGCAGGACCTCCGGGCGCCATGCCCACCCAGCGCCCAGGAGGGAGGGGAATCGCCTCCCCCGGACCATCGCTCCCCTCCAGACTCCGGAGAGGGCTCCGGCAAGTGAGGGGGGGGGATAGCTGGAGGGCTCCCCCGGGAGAGAGAAGGAGCCACCAAGTAAGGGGGAAACACGACTGGGATGGGGTCTGGCTGGTAAAGGGAGGGAAAGGAGGGGGAGGGAGGAAGAGAAGGACAGAGAGACACAACGAAGGGTGGATGGAATAAAGATAGATAAAGAAAATAGAGAGATAGAAGAAAAAAGAAAAATAGAGAAAACAGAGAAGAAGACAAATGAAAAATGATGTATGTATGGATGGGATAAAGATAGATAAGATACACTGGAGAGACAGACAGATGGGGCGGATGATGGATGGATGGATGGATGGATAGAAGAAGAAGATAGATAAAGAAAAGATACTTTAATAAGACAAACAGATGGAGAGCCCACCGACAATGATGGCTAGATGATAGATAGATAGAGACAAAAGCTAAGAGACAGACAACCGCAGAAATGTGTATGGATGCTGGAAGATAGATACAGAGGAGGACAGACGAGGGAGGAGGATGGAGAGGACGATAGATAGATAGATACTTTAGATAGAGACAAACAGATGGAGCGGCGACACTATGATGATAGATCGCTGATAGATAGAAGCTAGAGACAAACGATGGAGAGCCAGCAAGATGATGGATGGATAGATAGATAGATTTAGATAGATAGCTCGCTTAGAGAAGAAAAAGATAAGAAGAAGATTAGAATAGATAGAAGAAGAAAAGAATTACTTAGATAGAGAACAAAACCAGTGGAGAAGAGCAGAAACATATAGAGGAAGATGATAGATAGTAATAAGAAGATAGATAGACAGATACTGTAGATAGAGACAAAAACAGATGGCGAGGCAACATATGATGGATAAAGATAATAGCTAATAGATAATAACAAAACCAATAGAGACAGGAACCCCACTACTAGACTAAAAGAAAAAAGCTAGCTAGCTAGCTAGATAATATCATTTTTTTATTTTAGAACGCCTATCCCATGAAGATAAAATGGGTTGGATCACCAAAATAAAAAATCACACTTACTAAACAAATCCCTAACCCCCCAAAAAAACACAACCAAACCATAACTTACAATCAGTTTATAAAACAATCTAACCCCATAAAATGAGGCTAGTATGAATAAACACAGTTTGACAATGAATCGCTCATTTATCAATTAATCCACCACAATCCTAATACCCAACACAAAAGTATGAAAGCCAAAAAGCAAGCCGATAAGAAGGTCCTCTGGAACTACAGCATGCCTGGTCTTCTTTAGCGTAATAAGTACTCCAGAGGACAATGAGTTGTGAGGGGATTTAGGGATAGATAAGATAGAGATACAGATGAAATGGACAAAACAGACAACAATGATGATATAATAAACAGGTGGATGACAGACAAATAAGGATAGATAATAGATAGAAAATAGATAGATATAGATAATAAGGACAGCTAACCGTCTTAAGACAACACAAAGATAAAGAAAGACAGAAGAAGATAGATAGTAGATAGACATAGATGTAAGATTAGAGATAGAAGACAGACAGAAGATAGAGATGGATAGAGACAGACGACAGAACAGACAATTGAAAACAGCTCTGCCCTGGCTTAAAAGAACACACAAGGAAAATATGGATAGAATATATATACAAACAGATGAGACAGAAGCAATGGATGAGATGGACTCGATAAGATAGATAGACATACAGACAGACCAGAGCTGAGACAGAATCTGCCCTGCTTAAGCCAACATAAGGATAAATAGATGATAGATAGATACAGATGGATAGACAGACAGATAGAACAGATGAGGACAGACAACAAGACAGACAGGACAACCTGCCCGAGTTAAGCACAACAAGGAAGGACTAAATAAATAATAAAATAATAATAATAATAATAATAATAATAATAGTTTATTTATACCTCATGCCTTCCACTGATGAGGGCAGGATTACATAAATTAAAAGAACTTAGTAAGATACAATCAATACAACAATAAAATAATAACACTGAATTAACCAAGAATCCATATTAGTTCTCTAAAATAACAATTGTCCATAGCCAACAGTCAGATCAAGGAAGAGCAGCGTAAAACATTTTTATATGGAATCAGTGGATAAGCTCGCCAGAAGAGATCCGTTTGATCCTTCTAAAGGCCTCTAAGGTAACTACTGAGAGACGGATCTCTCCGGTAGTACATTCCATAATCTTGGGCCAACGGCAGGCATGCACTAGATGAAGTGTCATTAACCTGGTATAAATAATATTCTAGTAATAAATTCAAGATGTTCGAGAAGGGGGGCAGATTATGTAGGGAGAAAGCGCTCCCGCAGAAATAAACTCGGGCCCGAGACCATGTAGGGATTTAAAGGTAATAAAACACCTTGTATTGCACCCGAGAACTAATGGAGCCAGTGAAGAGATTTCAGTAGTTAATAATGGTCAAAAACTAGATATCCGGGACCAATCTGCTGCTGCAATTTTGAACCAATGAAGCTTCAAAATTTGTACAAGGGTAGCCCCAAGTAGAGCGCATTGCAGAAAATCTAACCAGAGAAGATTACAGTGAAAGTACTAACTGCTTCAAGTCCTTTCGGTCGAGTAGGATGATAGATAAGATAGATATAGATAGATAGATAGAAAGATAGATAATACAAACAGATGGTTAGACAGACAAAACAGATGAGGATGATAGAACAGATAACAACTGGAACAAGCTCTGCCTGGCTTAGGACACAACAAGATGGATACATAGATACAGATCAAATGGATAAGGCACCAGACAAGACAGCAGACAGTGCTAGGGAAAGAGTGCTGAGGACACCATGGACAAGCCAGAAAGACAAACAAAGGGTCCTTGAAACAGAATCAACCTGAACTCTCCCTGAAACCAAGATATAAACTGAGGCTGTTGCATTTTGGCCAACTTCATGAAAAGCAAACACAACTCATATAGAAAGGACATAATGCAAACGAGAAAATAGGAAGAGAAGGAAGCCACATGCTAGATGGATGGACTCTATTAAGGAGCCAGTGTAATAAACAACCAAAAACTAAGAAAAACACTAGAGACTGTGGTGATCCTAAAGGTGAAACCATCATGGGTTTCCTTGGCAAGATTTTCACAGAGGTTTGCTATTGCCATCTCTGAAACTGAGAGAGTGTGACTTGCCCAAGGTCACCCAGTGGGTTTCAATGGTGAGCTGGAATCAAAAACCTGGTCTCCAGACCATCCAACATTCAAAACCAACTAATGCCATGCTAATTTGTATAGGGATCACATTATTGGATGCTTTCTGTTATTCTCAGTTGGCAGATATAGTAGATAAATATATTATCGACTGCCTGAGATAAAAAGGGAAAGAGAGGAAAATGTAAACAGAATAGTAAATACAAGTCGGGACTTGAGAAACAAATGATGACTTGGCTTTGGAGTTAGATTGACTGTCTGAGCGTATAAATAAGCCGCTTACTGCAACGACAGAGAAATAAGAATGAACTTGAATTCTTAACACGGAAGGCAAAGGTACTGTAATTAGTAGCATGACTGAAACTATGATGAGACCCATGAAGGAATAGAGAGCTGACCTATCCAAAGAAACAGACAAACACAAGGAAAGA
This sequence comes from Sceloporus undulatus, assembly GCF_019175285.1. Lineage (NCBI taxonomy): Eukaryota > Metazoa > Chordata > Lepidosauria > Squamata > Phrynosomatidae > Sceloporus > Sceloporus undulatus. The sequence continues at coordinate 225,433,961 of NC_056523.1, forward strand.
GGGGAGAATCAATTGCGTGTCTAGGAGTGTAAGTGTAAATCTGTGGGAGAAACCTGTAACTTAGGTAATAGAAAACAAAATAGAGCAGTGCAAAAAACCAAAGGACCAAAAACAATAGTGACATCATGGTGGGGGTCGCAAAGACCCCTTCAACCTATGTGAAAACTATAGATGAACCAAACATTCAAAAATGGAAGATGATGGCAAAATAAATGTGAGACTTATCCACCCTGAGATTTGTTGGACGTCAAACTCTTGTCAAAAAAACGTAAGTTTGACAAATTCCTCACAATATCCGCAGACAATTTCATTGTACAAAAGGTGAAAGAGGCAACAAGGGAAATTTTGGATTTGAGCCTAACCAAACAAAGATGAAGTGTCAATACTGTAAATATTGGATCCTGGGTGGCAAAGTGACCAAATATTCATTATGGAATTGTTATAACAGAGGAAAGGGAAGCCAAAAAGATTTAGACATTCACTTGGTTTAAAGAAAGCTGATTCAGAGAAAGCTAAATAGGAAATACTAGAGAGATTCAGGTCAGAGATGTTAAAAGTGAAGAGAAGAGAATATCATGAAGTTGCTTAGAGGAAGACATGAAGCAATAGCGAATTCAATGAGGAAAAATTAGGAAGTAAAAAGAAATTCAGATGACTGAGATTTAAAAGAGAGAAATATAATAAATGGAAAGGAACCATCAGAAAAAGAAGAATATAAATACTAGGGAAACTTGAAGAGAAGAAAAACTGAAAAAGCTAGGATTTAGAGAGTTACAAAAATTTTAAAAACCTTATTTTGAAGTGTTGGAGCAAGAGGACAAACAAAGAAGCGTAGGACACTACATGGAAAAGATGGAATAAAAAGCTAATGAGGAAGAGAGAAAGACTGAAGATTAATGAAGTTAATCGCAAGGGGCAAAAACGTCCCCCGATGTGTTCTAACAACAGAAAACTCGGGCGCAGGAGCAGATGGAAAACCGAATGGGGCCAGAACGCTAGTTTACCGCACGGTGAACCCGCCGACTGCCCACTCATTAGAACATTTTAACAAAAGTGTTCCCAGAAATGGCGCCTCCTGGAAACAACACAGAAACCGATGGAAACCCGGCGCAGCGGCGGCGTTCCAACCATGCTAGTAACACTACGTTCTAATGGCCCACAAAACCTCATGGAATCATTTTAAAACACATCAATGTTTTTAAAAGAAACCCCACACCCTTGTGAAAAACATTAGCACAAAAAACACATGACCGACTGTAAAAAAGAAAAAACATGAAGTAAAATAGTGTAAATTACAAAAAAATAGACATGGATTCAAGACTCAAGAGCCATGCCTCCAAGAGAAGGCACTTTGAGATGTAAACCTGAGAGCCTCATTCAATGAATTTGAGAAGTCTTGGAGAAAAAGGAGAAGAGATCCCAGCAGACTGGAGGAGAACAACTGTACCTATCAGGTTTAAGACTATGGGACTCGAGGTCTCTAATACAGGTGGGAAATCAAATGAAGATGGCTCAAACCCCAGAAACACTTAATTGATCTGGAGGCCTTGAGAAGTTTGCTGTGCTGAATCCACAAACAGAACCAACTGCAAGTGAGCGTCAAACCCTGGTAATTCTGAAATAAGGAATGACTACGGGTTGGATACAAATGCTCTGAGCATTTCCTCACAGAAGTAGAGTAAAACCACCACCTTTGGTTCTCTACGAGCTGGCAACAATGAAAATGAGGGAGGGGGACTAGATAACATTTCAGAAATCTCAAAGAATTGGTGGAAACAATCCAAAACCCCATCCTGCAATTCAGACCCAATCAAAGCCCGAAGGATGGAAACAATCCAGCTCTTTTAAAGACTTCAAGGAGGGAGACTCCACTATATCTGAGCAAGGGAACGTAAAGCCAAGAAGAAGAAAAGGAGGGGAATTTTTGAGGTCGATCCCTCTTCATTGAAAAGAAGGGAAAAACAAAAACCAAAAAGCTGCCCACCCCAAGAAACAACCCTTAAAGGTCAAACAAGTTTACCCCCCCAACATTCTAAAATTAGAGTTTGATCAGAAATTGCAAACTGTTGAAACTTTACAATGTAGGAATCTATAATTAAGTAATACCTGAATCAAATCCAGAGACTGAAGAAAACAAGTTGCTTACAAATTTAAATCTTAACAATCAGACATTAAAATACATAAACATAATCAAAAAAATATCAAATACACAACAAGTGGAGACAATCTCAGGTTTTGTCCTGGGCCTTTGTTGTTTAAATCCTTTATAAAAATTACTTAGATGAAGGAAAACTACATGCTTATCAAATTTCAAATGATACAAAATTGGGGTGAGTGTAATAAAAAAATAACCACAGAGGATAGATCAAAATCAAATTAATGTAACAGATTGGAGAAGAGTTGGGCAAAAACAACAAATGAATTTCAAAAGGAATAAATTAAAAGAATGAGGCAAGGCTACAAGTATGATTGCACCCTCCTTCCTTCAAAGTGACTGATTGCAAAACTACAATCTGCACTTTAACTCAGGTTACATCCACACTAAGTGCCATGGCTCAAATATATGGATCTGGGTAATTGTATTGATAGACCCACCTATCACCTCCCGGATGCTTCAGAAGGCAGAAAGACGGATCTCTTCAGAGAGCTATCCAACCTACACTCATAAAAATATAAAGACATACACCCCTTCTCCTTGAAATCAGTATCCCCATTCCCACTGTGTTTAGTTCGAAACCAGTTTAAAAAAATTAAAAGAAATAGAGTACAATTTTTATTGTAATTACTGTATGTGTGTATTTACGGGTTGTGAATCCCGCCTCAATCCACGGGAGAGGCGGGAAAAATATAAAATATAAAATTTATTATTATTTATTATCTCTGTTAAGAGATTCTGGTGACACAAAAACTACAATTCTCCAAATATTCACAGTGTTGAGCCATGACCAAGTCATGGCAAAACTGGATATTCTGCAGTGTGGAGCAGCCTCTATGAATGAGTGTCATGGCTTGAAAGCAAAATGTGAAAAGATTTAAGTAATCTTAGTAACCACAAAGTAAACAGAATAGCAGTTGGTGTGTGAGGTGAAAAAAAAGCCAATGCAAGTTCTAGATTAGCATCAAACAGGAATAAGTGTCACGCCTGAGGAAACAATAAATCACTTTATTTACGTTGGTTAGACTCACCTGAAAATAAGACTATTTATGGCAAACTGCAGTTTGGAATGGGTCCACAAGTAGAGAGTGACCAAAACAAAAAAATGGCAAAAAGTATTTTGCTTGAAGAAGAAGCAATAGAGCCTAAAACCGACAGGGCCAAAATAAAGCTACTTGGGTCTCTTTGGAGGTAGCTTTTAAATGATGCAATGATCCTAAGAAATCCGAATGCAAAAGCTGCACTCCAGTGATAGAATGGGAGTGTGGCTTTGGTGCGACCAATCCAGGATCTTAGGACACCAGGACTCATTTAAAATAGAATAACTCCAAAGAAGACCCAAAGCAGCTATTTGCAGTCTGTAACAGGCCAAAGATAGCAGAATCATAGAGTGGAAGAGACTTCAAGGGCCATCCAATCCACCCCCCTTCTGCTATGCAGAAGTCACAAGCAAGAGACGAGAAGTGATTGATAGCCTTTTAAATATACGAAGGAGGAGAAAGGACAACAAAGCTAACTTGTTTTAAATTGATCAAGTCAGAAGAACAGAACCAGTAGATCAAATGTCAACAAAAAAAATAAGCAATTCCACAAACACCAAACATTAGAAGACTTTTTTTTTGAGATGCAAGATTATTCTCAACATTGCATTCAGAGCGGTGGACCTCTCCATCTTGGAACAAAGGTGGAGTGAGCTTTTTTCCTATTTCTAATGGAAGAAAGGTAGATGGTCATTGCAGTCACTTCAACTCTATGATTCTATTGACTGAAAAAGTCAATAGATAATGGGTCAAAAATACAGGAAAAGAGATTCCACTTAGACACTAGAGGAATTTCCTGACAGTAAGTCGTTGAACAGTGAAGATGCTCCCTTAGGAAGTGGTGGAGTCTCCTTCTTTGGAGGTTTAAAACAGAGGTTTTGCCATCTGTCACAGTGTAACCTGGGAGAGCAACTGTCAAAAAAAAAGGAAAAAACAAAAAAACCAAATATCAATTGAGCTTGGAAGAACATAAATACCTATAGCTCAAAGATATAGTACTAATGATAAGGTACCAGCAAGGAACCCAATCCCGATGTATAAAAAAAAATCAGAGATATGAAGAAATTCCAGAAGCAGATTTTAAAAGCAAGGGTTTTATTTAAAAGGGGAAACCAACAATCATAATTACCAACACGAACCACACCACACTCTCACAAGGAATAAG
>NC_056523.1:225438345-225453106 GCF_019175285.1 Sceloporus undulatus
GACCACACACCAGATGACTAGACTCAGTTAAGGAATTAATGGGCATGAATCTGCAGGGCTTAAACAGAGCAGTGGATGACAAGGAATCTTGGAGATGTCTCATCCAGCAGGTTGCCATGACTCAGGATTGGTCGACTAGAGGAACACTTAACAACAACAACAACAGAAGATGCCGAGGACCAAAGTCATTTGGGGCTTTAAAGGTAACCATCATCACTTTGAACTGAAGATGTCCCTCCGCTTCATGGCCTGTTGAGCTTCAAAACATTCCTTAAAACATACCTCTCTCATGTTATCCTTGTACTGCAAATCAGGAACTGCAGTTGAAAGTCATTTGCCCAGACTATGCCACCAATTGGTGCCTTTCAGGCCAAGTCATGTGAAATCACTAAATTCCCTTTTTCTCCAAACCTGTCCCTGGTTGCTTCTTGGAAGCAGAAAGAAAAATGAAACTAGTGTAACCCTGCAAACACCTTTCCTTGTTTATGATAGTATTACCTTACTTCTCTTGCTGTTTAAGGTGCCTTACATAAACTACACAATATCATAAGTCTAAAAATAAGAAACTAAACTTTTTTTTCTTAAAGGAATACAGTACAGTGGACCCTTGTTATAGGCTGAGGTTTGGTTCCAAGATCCCTTGTGGATAACAAAATCTGTGGATGCTCAAACTCCTTTAAATATAATGACATAGCAAAATGGTGTCCCTTATAAAAAAAATGGAAAATCAAGGTTTGATATTTGAAATTTATACTTTTTTGGGAACCTTTTCAAACCGTGGATGCTTGAATCTGTGTATAAGAAATCCGTGTATATGAAGGGCCGACTGTACTTGAAATAGCCAGGGTGGGTAGAATAAACACATAACATCTTCCATAGTTGCTTTTTCAGCCATGAAAAGCCCATAAGAACGACTGTTTTTAAAACTAAAAATCTAATTGAGGATGATAATAATAATAATAATAATAATAATAATAATAATAATTTATTTATTTATTTCTATCCCACCCAATCACAGGGAATCTGGGCAGATATGGTGGATAGATACTCTGGCTATTACTTTTTTAATTTTAAGTTTTTATCTAAACTGAAAAACCCTTTAACAAAACATTGAAAATAATATCCAACAAACAAGGGAACATCAGAAATGCATGCATTAGGGAAGAATATGAGCAAGACAAAGCTAGGTTCCTGGGCCAGCCTTTAAAACAAATAAATGTACCTTGTATAAGCAAGCAAAATTATTTTGACAGCACATCACTCCAAAATTTCTGTCAATGTAAAAAGATATTCTATAGGCCACCACTCGAATTTAGATAAACAATGAACTGGAACTATTTTTCTGCAAAGAAGTCTGATATAATAAACACACGACATCTTCCACAATTTCTTTTTCAGGTATGAGAGGCCCATAAGAACTCATGTTTTCTAAACCAAAAATCTAATTGAAGATATGACGGCTATATATTAAACTGATCCACAGTTGACCAGATTGTTGGCTGGTATGATGAGTTGACAGACAGGAAACAACTCAGAGGAAATTAAAGGTATTATTCCTTTAACTCCTTTATATTTCCTCCTCAAGTGCTAGAGAAGCTGAAGTGTCCAGGAAATGGTAATCATTTACTTGAGTGTATGGGTTATATCAGATGTGCATTGCTAAACCTTAGCAGAAAGACTGAAGCTGCATCCACACTGGAGTCAATCCATGACACCACTTTAATTGCCCTGGCTCAATGATATGGAATTCTGAAAGTTGTAGTTTTGTGAGACATTTAGCCTTCTGTGTCAGAGAGCTGTGGTGCCAGAACAAACTACAGTTCCGAGAATTCCATAGCATTGAGTCATGATGCTTAAAGTGGTGTCAAACTGGATTATTTCTGAAGTGCGGATGCAGCCCTGGTTACATGACAAGCAACATCATCTTAAATTCTACCACTGGGTGACCATGGGAAAGTCACACGCTCGAAGCCTCAGAGGAAGTCAAGGGCAAACCACCTCTGAACAAATCTTGCCAAGTAAACCCCAGGATAAGTTCACCATAAGTCTGAAAGAACATGAAGGCACACACAACACACACACACACACACACATCAACTGTACTTAAATCCACATAGAATCATAGAGTTGGAAGAGACCCCAAGGGCCTCCCAGTCGAATCTCCTTCTGCCATGCAGGAACACACAATCAAAGTACTCCCTGTGATAGAGGGCCATCCAGCCTCTCCTCAAAAACCTTCAAAGGAGGAGACTCCACCACCCTCCAAGGCAGCAGCATTTTCTACTGTCAAATAGCTCTTACTGTCAGAAAGTTCCTCCAAATGTTGAGGTGGAATCTCTTTTCCTGTTGCTTGAACCCATTGCTCCATATCTCTGTCTCTGGAGCTGCAGAAAACAAGCTTGTTCCATCCTCAATATGACATCTTTTCAAATACTTAAACAGGGCTATCACATCAGCTCTTAATCTTTAATTTTTAAGACTGTGCAAAGTACTGTCCCTTGCAGCCACAGGGAGAAGGGCTTTCAACAAAAGTTGTTGCTTCCAAACAGCATCACTCATGTCATAAAGTTATCAAATTAATACAAGTTTGCTGCAGCTACTAGTGTGCAAGATGATATCCCATGCATCAGACCTAGTAAGTGGATACTGATGGTGGGTTCCTCAGTCTTCTTTAGACCTCAGCAAACATCCCCAAGCTTTGCTGGCAACAGTCACATGTGCTCTTTCTCTGCCTAGACATTCACATACACAGAGGAGGATGTTAACAAATGGAAATTAGCTGGTCTGGATACATTTCCCCCCACAAATTTCAAGCTGAAGAAGTTCAAATTTCCTTGCACTTCTTTGTGCCCACTACTTTGTGACACAGGGATCCAACGCTAACCAATATAAGTTGTCTCTGCACTCCTGTGCACAGAGGACCAAGAATGATGTTGCACCAGTGAGGCAGCTCAGAGGTACCTGTGACTGCAGAGCTGCATGCAAAATGACCCACAGGTCTATGAAGAAAAGAACACAGGTCAGGAAGCAGACACAGGGCAGCAGGGTGATGGTGATGATCCTAATTGCAGCAAGTACCAACCACTGTTTCAACTAGGGCTACTGTCCCTGGGGCAGTCATTAGCAGACAATAATGATGTCAGTGCTGCTTAACACTGAGAGCCCCTTAAAACTGTTATGCCTCAGAACAAGAAAAAGGGAAAATTCCTTTTATACTTTTCTCTCTGTGAAGGTGATCTTTCTGCACAAGCTGGAATGCACAAACACCAAGGGTCACCCTTCAATGAACATCAGCCAGCTCACCTCCCTGCCAAGTCCTCAGCAATACACGTTCCATCTCCGGGACGACGGTGTGACTTTTGGAGGCTCTATGCCTCATTTAGTTCTGGTAATGGCCTAATTGGGTTGGAAAAATGCAGGGGCAGGTGTGTGATTAAAAACCAGCTTTGTGGTGCCTATGTAAACCATCGGAAAGAAAGAGAAGAAAAAACATTCAACATGCATTTCATGGTGCATCCTTTTGCTCTTAATTATGGGGACACTACCTGTAATGTCATAGATATTGTCACTGAAAGTAAATAGAGTGTCAATACAGTGCGCACACACAATTCTTACAAAGTTTTATGCATGCTTCATTTCCTGATTTATTTTTTTTAAAAACCTGCCCTACTACATTCCCATCCAAAGGACCTCAGCCTTTTCAACTGGAATTATTGTAGAGTTAATAGATGATCTGAGCTCATAGGGAGGAAACAGACATAGTGAAATTGAGTGACAAGCACGGACATTCATAACACATCAGTTTAGCCAGGTAGGGCTCTAGTACACAGTTTTCACAGTCTGTATCTTTAGAATACAAGTTGCTAGATGCATAAATGTTACACTGACAAACAGTGCTCCCAGTTCATACAATTCCTGCTCTAGATTGATGTGTCGGTATCATTCAAGTAGCTTTGTTAATGTGGGCACATAAAAAAAAGACCAGAATGAAAAATACCAATAGGCAAAAGGTGGAACTTCAGAATCATGCTTGCCGATGGAAGTAACTCTAACGTCCTCACTGCCTTTGCCTCTATTTAAAAAACAGTTACTTGATGAAGAAACTTGTGTTGAAATATGTCAGAGATTCTTAAAATACAATTTTGTTTGGCCTAATAAAAGTATTGCCACAATATAGGGTTTATAATTTGCCAGGAGCAAGTTTTTGGAAAAACAAAACAAAACCCTTTACCTTAATGTACATGTTTCCGCAGCTGGAAGGTGCAAGTGACTAAAAAATGATAAAATTTAAAGACTGACATCCAAAACATATTTACCACTGAATAAGTCCACTGCACACTAAGGAATTTACTTCTGAGTGAATGTGCATGAGTGTTTTGTAAATTAACATTACTGTATATTTAGAGAAGAGAAGGGAAGATTAAGAGGTAACGTGATTATTGTTTGTTGCTAGCTGCTCTCGAGTCAATCCCAACCCATGGCAACCCTGTGGATGAGCCATCTTCAGGCCCTGCTGTCCTCTACTGCTTTAGTCAAGTCCTCTAGATGCATGCTTGTGACTCTCTAACTGAATCTAGCCATCTGGTGTGCTGTCTTCCTCACTTTCTACTTCCCTCCACCTTTCCAAGCATTAGTGTCTTTTCAAGTCAGTCATGCCTTCTCATGATGTGGCCAAAGTGCGATAGCCTCAGTTTCATCATCTTGGTTTAATTTTGCTTGCATGGGAGATTAATACCATGGTTCTATAGCTGCTGTACAAATCACCAGGGACAGATGATATTCCAATTGAACTGCAATCCACATTGACAGAGTCAATTCTTGTGCTAACCAACATATGTCAACAGATATGGAAAACAAAACACTGGCCAACAGATTGGAAGTGGTCAATATACATCCCTATCCACAAAAAAGGAGATACAAAAGACTGCAGCAGCTATAGCACTGATCTCCCATGCAAGCAAAATTATGCTCAGAATACTGCAGCATAGATTCTAACCATACATGGAGAGAGAAATTCCAGAGGTCGAAGCAGGGTTCAGGAAAGGAAGAGGCACTAGGAACCACATTGCAAACATACGATGGCAAATGGAGCACACGAGGAAATTCCAAAAGAAAATCAGCATGTGCTTTATAAACTTTATAGCAATGCCTTTGACTGAATAGGTCATGAAAGGCTATGGAATGCTCTCAAAGACATGGGAGTGCCAACATGTCTGATAATGCTGGTAAGGAACGTGTACTCAGGACAAGAGGCTTACTGTCAGAACAGAACATGGAGAAACAGAATGGGTCAGACAAGGCTATATCCTTTCACCCTATCTGTTCAATTTGTATGCAGAACATATTATAAGAAAAGCAGGCTTGGACACAAAAGAGGGAGGAGTGAGAATAGGAGGAAGGAATATCAACAATCTAAGATATGCAGAGGACACCATAGTACTAGCAGAAAATCTCACAGACCTGGAACAACTACTAAGGAAGATCAAAGAAGAAAGTGCAAAGGCAGGATTAATGTTGAACATAATGGAAACGAAAATAATGACCATCGAGGACCTATAAGAAAAATCATTTGAGCTGCACATATGGCCATGAAGAACCAGAGCAACATGGGAGGCTGCTCCAGGAAACTCTCAGCACATGAAAGCCCCAGGCTTTAGTATGACTGCTTCCCCACATTACCTGGAACATTCCTTCATCCACAGGCTCATTCATATGTTCAGACACCGTTGTCACATAGAATTTTTACCACAGTTGAAATAAGACAAACCCACACAACAAGCTCTCCACAGCAGTTTTTCTCAGTAGTGTGCTTCAGGACACTTCTGTAGAAGGAAAACAGGGGAAACTAGGAAATAAAGAAAAACCAGGGTGCTAAATTTTATCTGATCCAATGGGCTTTTGCCTTTTTTCCCCAGCTGGTATCAATAACATAACTTGCTTTAGCTATAGATCGCCCTGTATGCATAGACAGGAAGGACAGAAGGGATCCTTAAACACTTAAGGCAATTCAAATGAAAGCTCTGAAAATTAAGCAAGTTTTTAACAAAATACAAGTGATGGTGCCAAAGTCTGTCATTAACTAAGTCAGTGTACAGCATGTGAAGCTTGGATATTGAAAATTAGGAAATTTTATTGTGTTACATGTTTTTATTGATGTAAGCCGCCTTGATCTTATTGAAGAGGCAGGATCATCATCATCATCATCATCATCATCATCATCATCATCATCATCCTGGGTTGATATTGATGATTTTTCTTGTGATTTGAATGCAGAAAAAATTGAACAGCGACACCAACAATCCATAAAATTAATTTCACAATTTCCATGCCAACGGGACCAAAACGGGTACTTTCCAAATTAGCTTAAGTTTGATGCTGCTGACGAACTTGCATGAAAAATAGTTTGTAAGTATCCTTTCTTGGGCAGAAACAAAAAATAAAAACAGAAATCTGTTTGGGAAATACCAAAATTGTTGATGGATTGGGTCCCAAACTTTGCTGTGGTCTTTATTTTGATTCTGTTGGGAAATCTGACCAAGCATGCGAATTTATTTAGCAGAACAGATAGACAAACAGACACATACTATTACAGTATAGGATGAAGAGCCATCTCCCTTTCTTTTGTGCCCAAAGCCAGCTGCTTTGTAGACAGTCACATGGAAGTGTTTTTTAAATACATAGCCAATTCCAAAAAGAGTTCATTATTGATAAATTGGTTAATTCTTTCTTCCTTTGTCTACTTGACTGGGGATAATAAAAATAGGATCCTTTTTTTTAAAAGTGATATGTGCTTTTTAAACCAGCCTTTTATAGCTCTAAATATGGCCCCTGATCTCTTCTCACATCAGTCATTTTGCTGAGAAGGAATAATAGAATCATGGAGTTGGAAGAGACCCCAAGGGCCATCCATTCCAACCCCATTCTACCATGCAGTGGTACTCACAATCAAAGCACCCCTGACAGATCCACCTTCTGTTTAAAATCCTCCAAAGAAGGAGACTCCACCACTCTCCGAGGGAGCAGTGTCTTCCACTGTTGAACAGCTCTCACTGTCAGGAAGTTCCTCCTACTGTTTAGGTGGAATCTCTTTTCGTGCGGCTTCCATTCATTGCTCTGGGTCTTATTCTCTGGAGCAACAGGAAAGTAGCTTGCTCCATCTTCAGTATGACATCCCTTCAAATACTTACTGTAAACAAGGCTATCACTCCTTAAACCTTCTTTTCCACATGCTAAACATCCCCAGCTCCCTAAGTAATTCCTCATAGGTCATGATTTTCAGACCCTTCACCATTTTGGTCATCCTCCTTTGGACACACTCCAGCTTGTCAACATCCTTTTTCAATTGTGGTGCCCAGAACTGGATGCAGTATAATTCCAGGTGAAACCTGACCAAAGCAGAATAGAATTGCACTGTTACTTCCCTTGACCTAGATACTATACTTCTATAGATGCAGCCTAGAATCACATTGGCTTTTTTAGCTGCCACATCACACTGTTGACTCATGTTCAATTCGTGGTTTACTAGGACTCCTAGATCCCTTTCACATATAGTCTTGTTAAGACAGGTATCCCGCATCCTATATTTATGCATTTCATTTTTTCTGCCTAAGCGCAGTGCCTTATATTTCTCCATGTTGAAATTCATTTTGTTAGTTTTGGCCCAGGTTTCTAATCTGTTAAAATCACTTTGAATTTTGATCCTGTCCTCTGGGATATTAACTGCTTCTCCTAATTTGGTGTCATTTGCAAATTTGATAAGCATGCCCTCTATTTTTTCATCCGACTCATTGATAAAGATGTTGAAAGCACTGGGCCCAGGACAGAGCCCTGTGGGACCCCACTGGTCACTTCTCTCCAGGATGAAGAGGAGCCATTGTTGAACATCCCTTGAGTTCGGTTGGTCAACCAGTTACAAATCCACCTAACAGTAGCATTGTCTAGGCCACATTTACTAGCTTGTTTGCAAGAATAGCATGGGGGACCTTGTCAAAAGCCATACTGAAATGAAGATATGCAATGTCTACAGCATTCCTTTCATTTATCAAGCAGGGGAGAAAGAGAGAGAGAGAGAGAGAGAGATCAGATTAGTCTGGCATGATTTGTTTTTGAGAAACCCACATTGACTTTTTGTGATTATGGCATAAATGTTCACTGACTCTCTAATTTTGATCCTTTTTTGAGGAGTATTAGCGACTCCTCCTAAACTATTCTTTCATACAAGTCGTTGATAAAGATGTTGAATAGAACCCTGTTCACCCCACTGGTCACTTCTCTCCAGGATAAAAAAGAGCCATTGCTGAGCAACCTTTTGGATTTGGCCAGTCAACCCATTACTAATCCACCTAACAGTTGCATTATCTAGCCCACATTTTCCTAGCTTGTTTGCAAGAACACCATGGGGAACCTTGTCAAAGGCCTTATTGAAATCCAGATATGCTATATCCACAGCATTCCCTTCATCTGCTAGTCTTGTAATTCTATCAAAAAGAGATTGGATTACAATTAGTATATGCAGTTACCATAGAATCCTATAGTCAAAGTATGGGAAATTGCAAACAGTTTTTAACTCTCCTTTTTGCAACACTGAGACAATGGCATGTGAAATTTTTGTTGTTCTTGGTTTGCAACTATGTATTATTATTATTATTATTATTATTATTATTATTATTATTATTTACAAAAAAGCAAACTTGTGGAATATGATAATAGCATTTGAATATGCTGATCTTAGATCCAGGCTACTTTATGCCTGGGTTTTCACGTGGACCCAGTCTGAGAATTCAGATTTTGACGATATTGACAGTCAAAATGTGTGACTTCCAAAATGAGTAGTCCAGGTCTGGCTTGGAAATGCTATGAGTACCACTAGCAAAGTAATGTGAATCACATAATAAATTGACATTATACCTCAAGTAGGGCTATATCCATCTGATCTTTTTAGCCAGGTGTGACGGGTGGACACCTCAAGTGGCAGACTTCGGGTGTCATGGAAGCGAAACAAATGGGTTACATATTTAATTTGTTAGTCCTGCATTTTTAATGCCAAAGAGCAGGCATTTGGGGGGGGGGGTGCTTGTAGGATTGGCTGCCAAAATAGCATGCTGGTTATGGTACTATGCACCTTGAAGGTACCAGATTCCATCTGGAAGCTAAGCTCTGTTTAGTACTTGGATGGGAGACTGGCAACAAATCCCAGGTGCTGTAGGCTACATCTCAGAGGAAGAAACTGGCATAACAACCCCCTGAAGATTCCTTGCCTAGGAAAATCCCTATGAAATTCAATGGATCTCCATAAATTGCAGGCGACTTGAAGGCACATACACACATTCATGAAAATAATTTGAGTTCTTGCCCTAACTATTCCCTTTCAATGTGTTTGGCCTTTGTATCATTTAGCTTTTGAGTTGAAGTAAGATTTCCACTCTGCTGACAGTGCAGCCTCAACTCTTATCTGGAAATCACCCTGGGTTTGTTCTGCTTCACTACAATATCTCCCACAGTATAACCAAGTTAGCATTTGAATTCATCTGGGTCTTTTGATACAAATACAGGTGCAATGTTCTCATCATGCTGACCTAAGAGGAAAAACCTGCTTTACAGAAATTGTGTCAAGAAAACACATACAGCAGATATGGGCAGGAGTGTGTTTGTTAAAGTGGAAGTCATATGAACTGTCCTAAAAGGATGGCTCTTTATTGCAATGGAATATATATTATAATTAGCAGAAAAAGCATTTCCTCCCATCCCTGTACTCACTTGTGTCCATTTCCCAAGTGTTAGGAGAAGAAAAACTGCATTTTAGGTACCCAAAACTTTATAGCACCCAAAATTGCCCCTGATAGGGGCTGCAGAGATCTTCTGAGTGCACCAATGCTACTCTTAGGGGTCCCAAGGGCCACACCGTGCCCTCCTCTGCTATATTGGAGAGACAGCATGGTGTTGGACCATGGAGGCCAGGGTTCAAAACTCACTGGGTCCACCTGGAATATTGTGTCCAGTTCTGGGTACTACAATTAAAAAAGGATATGGAGAAACTGGAGCGTGTCCAAAGAGGGCGACTAAAATGGTGAAGGGTCTGGGAACCATGTCCTATGAGGAACGCCTTAGGGAGCTGGGGATTTTTAGCCTGGAGAAGAGAAGGTTAAGAGGTGATATGATAGCCCTGTTTAAATATTTGAAGGGATGTCATATTGAGGAGGGAGCAAGCTTGTTTCCGGCTGCTCCATCAAAGCATCCCCAACAGATGGCCATCCAGCCTCTGTTTGAAGACCTCTAAGGATGGAGACTCCACCATAATGTGTTCCACTGTTGAACAGCCCTTACTGTCAGGAAGTTCCTCCTAATGTTGAGGTGTAAGCTCTTTTCGTCTTCATCTTCTCTTCTCCAGACTAAACATTATTATTATTATTATTATTATTATTAAACTTTATTTCTAAAGCGCTGTAATTATACACATCCCCAGCTCCCTACGTCCTTCCTCATAGGGCTTCATGGTTTCCAGACCCTTCCCCATTTTAGTCCCCTTCCTTTGGACACATGGCTCCAGTTTCTCAACATCCTTTTTGAATTGTGGTGCCCAGAGTTGGAACATTGTGCATTTATTTAAACACAGATTACACAAGTGAACTTCAGGAGGGGGGAGGGGTTAAACACTTACTATTGCCTCTGTCTGCTATTTAATAAACAACAATATCACACATAACAGCAACAACCTCTGTACTTGAAGTTACAGTTCTAATCCCAATGAATGGACATTTGTTTTCTCAGAAGCTGCTGCCACAGTGCAGAGTTTAGGCAGTTGGAAGAGACCACAAGGACCATCCAATCCAACCTCCTGCCATGCAGGAAATCCAATCAAAGCATCCCCAATAGATGGCCATCTAGCCTCTGTTTAAAGACCTCCAAAGAAGGAGACTCCACCACACTCTGAGGAAGGAGTGTGTTCCACTGTCCAACAGCCCTTACGGTCAGGAAGGTCCTCCTAATGTTGAGCTGGAATCTCTTTTCCTGGAGCTTGCATCCATTGGAAAAGAGATCCCACCTCAACATTAGGAGAACCTTCCTGACAGTAAGGGCTGTTCGACAGTGGATCTCCCCTGCTCTCCTTTCCTGCTTTGCAAATACAATACAAACCTGAGGAGCAGCAAAGACTACCAAAGGGGACTCTCCTCAGGAGGGTCTCTTGATCTTTACGATCTCCGGGACCAAGACTTCAAGCAGCATCTCTGGAAAGAGATCAGGGAGCCCCAGGAGAGGGACTTGAGAGCAAAAGATGCTATCTTGTAGGGTCGACAGAGGTCTGGAACGATTGGAAGGCGCGCACACAACAACAACAACAACAACAACAGTGACACCTTTGAGATCAAGACAGAACTTGGTATCAGTGGGCAAGTCACACTCTCTCAGCCTCAGGGGAAGGCAAAGGCAACCCCCCTTTGAAGCAACTTGCCAAGAAAACCCCATGTTGGATTTGCCTCAGGAATCGGAAAGGAAGGTGCACAACAACCGACAAGATGAAGAGCAACCAGAGCATGAATCCTAGAATCCTAGAGTTGGAAGAGGCCACACAAGGGCCCTCCAGTCCAAACCCTTCTGCCATGCAGGAACTCTCCATCAAAGCATCCCCACTGACAGATCCAGCCTGAAGCACTTGGGAAAGCACTTAAAAAGTTAGAGCTTTCCTAAGATCTCAAACGCAATCTAAAATGATCAGAACTGGGAGATCTCTTGCTTGAACTTGACTCAGCCAAAGCTGACCCATATCTAATAGTTCATAGGATCGCAGACTCCTAGAGTTGGAAGGGACCCCAAGGGGCCCTCCAGTCCAACCCCCTTCTGCCATGCAGGAACTCTCCATCAAAGCATACCTGACAGATGGCCACCCAGCCTCTCTTTAAAGACCTCCAAGGAGGAGACCCCACCTCCCTCCTTTGGACCCGCTCCAGTTTCTCAATGTCCTTTTTGAACTGTGGTGCCCAGAACTGGGCACAGTCATCCAGGTGGGTCCTGACCAGAGCAGAATAGAGTGGCACTATTACTTCCCTTGATCCTGACACTAGACGTCTATTGATGCAGCCTAGAATCGCATTGGCCTCTTATCTTCGCTGGACCTCCGCCTGCTTGTTGGGGGCCAAGGGGCGCAAGAGGGGCCTGCCATCGGGATGCCCAAGGGGTGCCCTCCTCCAGCCCCCATGCCAGCCTTGCAGAGTTCCCACCTGCAGGGCCCCCTCCTCCTCCGAGAGGGCGAGCCTTTCCTTCCGTGGAGCAGCAGGAGCAAAGAAGGCAGGAGTCCCGAGCCTCCCTCCGGCGCTCTCCTCTGGACAAGGGCACCTCTCGCCCCGCGCTGCCAGCCCTCCCTGCCCGGCCCAGAGGGCACGCCAGGCAGGCAGCCAGCCAGACGGAGGGAGCCCGGGGACAGCAGCACCAGAGGATCTCTAGCAGCAGCAGCAGCAGCAGCAGCAGGACCGCTCCCCAGGAGCCCCCCAGCGCAGCAGCCCCGGGCCCGCAGCAGGGACCCTCCGGGCGGCCATGCCCCCCAGGCAGCAGCAGCAGCAGCCCAGGCGCCCAGGAGGGAGGGGATCGCCTCTCTCGGACCCTCCCTCCCTTCCAGACTCCGGACAGGGCTCCGCTGCAAGTGGCAGGGCTGGGGCTGGAGGGCTCCCCCTGGGAGGAGAAGGAGCCACCAAGCAGGGGCCACGGACTGGGATGGGTCTGGCCTGGCTAAAGGGGGAGGGAGGGAGGGAAGCAGAAGGACAGAGAGAGACACGAGGGATGGATGGATGGATGGATGGATGGATACAAACAGATAGAGAGACAGACAAATGATGGATGGATGGATGGATGGATGGATGGATGGATGGATGGATGGAGACAAACAGATGGAGAGACAGACAAATGATGGATGGATGGATGGATGGATGGATGGACGGACGGATGGATGGAGACAAACAGATGGAGAGACAGACAAATGATGGATCGATGGATGGATGGATAGATAGATAGATAGATAGATACAAACAGATGGAGAGACAGACAAATGATGGATGAATGGATGGATGGATAGATAGATAGATAGATAGATAGATAGATAGATAGATAGACTGGGCACACAAAGGCACACAAAGATAATAGATAGATACAAACAGATGGATAGACAGACAGATGATGGATAAATGGACAGACAGACTAACAGATTGAGACAGCTCTGCCCTGGTTTAAGACACACTAGATTAGATAGATAGATAGATAGATAGATAGATAGATAGATATGGATGGACTAGATAGATATGGATAGACAGACAGATACACAGATGATGGATAGATGATAGATAGATAGATAGATAGATAGATAGATAGATAGATAGATAGATAGACAGACAGACTAGGACAACTCTGCCCTGGCTTAGAGCACACAATGATGGATAGCTAGATAGACAGATAGATAGAGACAAATAGATGGTTAGACAGACAAACAACAGACAGACTGGAACAGCTCTGCCCTGGCTTAGGACACACAAGGAATCATAGAATCATAGAGTTGGAACAGACCCCAAGGGCCATCCAGTTCAATGCAATTTTGCCATGCAGGAAATCTCAATCAAAGCATACTTGACAGATGGCCATCCGGCCTCTGCTTAAAGGCCTCCAAAGAAGGAGACTCCACTATACTCCGAGGAAGGAGTGTCTTCCACTGTCAAACAGCCCCTTACTGTCAGAAAGTTCCTTCTAATGTTGAGGTGGAATCTCTTTTCCTGCAGCTTGCATCCATTGCTCTGGGTCCTGTTCTCTGGAGCAGCAGAAAACAAGTGCTCCCTCCTCAATATGACATCCATTCAAATATTTAAATAGGGCTATCATATCACCTCTTAACCTTCTCTTCTCCAGGCTAAACTTCCCCAGCTCCCTAAGTCCTTCCTGATAGGGCTTCATGGTTTCCAGACCCTTCACCATTTTAGTCGCCCTCCTTTGGACACGCTCCAGTTTCTCAATGTCCTTTTTGAATTGTGGTGCCCAGAATTGGACACAATATTCCAGGTGGGGCCTGACCAAAGCAGAATAGAGTGGCACTATTACTTCCCTTGATCTAGACACTATACTTTTATTGATGCAGCCTAAAATCGCATTGGCCTTGTTAGCTGCCGCATCACACTGTTGACTCATGTTCAACTTGTGGTCTTCTTGGACTCCTAGATCCCATTCACATGTTGTTTCCTTAAGTCAGGTGTCCCCCATCCTATATCTGTGCATTTCATTTTTCCACCCTAAGTGCAGTACCTTACATTTCTCCGTGTTGAATTTCATTTTGTTAGCTTTGGCACAGCTTTCTAGTCTATTCAGGTCATTTTGAATCTTGATCCTGTCCTCTGGAGTATTAGCTATTCTCCTAATTTGGTGTCATCTGCAAATTTGATAAGTATGCCCCCAATTCTGTCATCCAAGTCATTGATAAAGATGTTGAATAGCACTGGGCCCAGGACAGACCCCTGTAGGACCCCACTGGTCACTTCTCTCCAGGATGAAAAGGAGCCATTGTTGAGCACCCTTTGGGTTCGGCTGGTCAACCAATTACAAATCCATGTAACAGTTACCTTGTCTAGCCCAAATTTTGCAAGCTTGTATGCAAGAATGCCATGGGGAACCCTGTCAAAAGCCTTACTGAAATCAAGATATACTATATCCACAGCATTCCCTTCATCTACCAAGCTGGTAATTATGAAAAAAGAGATCAGGTTTGTCTGGCATGACTTCTTTCTCTGAAACC